>NC_036851.1:36308009-36402870 GCF_002910315.2 Salvelinus sp. IW2-2015 | reverse complement strand
ACAAATAAGTTGGTGAATTTTGGCCCATTCCTCCTGAACAGACGCTGGTGTAACTGAGTCAGGTTTGGTAGGCCTCTTGCTCACACTCCACCGCTTTTCAGTTCTGCCCACAAATCTTTCTATGGATTGAGGTCAGGGCTTCGTTGTGATGGCCATCCCAATACCTTGACTTTTGTGTCCTTAAGCCCATTTGGCCACACACATTTGGAAGTATGATTTGGGTCCTTGTCAATTTGGAAGCACCCATTTGTGACCAACTCCTGACTGATGTCTTGAGATGTTGCTCAATATATCCACATAATTTTCCTGCCTCATGAATGCCATCTATTTTGTGAAGTGCACCAGTCCCTCCTGCAGCAAAGCACCCCCACAACATGAAATCTGCCACTCCTGTGCTTCACAGTGGGATGTGTTCTTCGGTTGGCAGCATCCCCCTTTTTCCTCCAAACATAACGATGTCATTATGGCCAAACGAGTTTTTATTTTTGTTTCTCAGACCAGAGGACATTTCTCCAAAAAGTATGATCTTTGTCTCCGGTTGCAGTTGCAAACGTTAGTTCTGCGCTTTTTTATGTCGGTTTTGGAGAGTGGGCTTCTTCCTTGCTGAGCAGCCTTTCAGTTATGTCGATAAAGGACTCGTTTTTACTGTGGATATAGATACTTTTGTACCTATTACCTCCAGCATCTTCACAAGGTCCTTTGCTGTAGTTCTGGATTGACTTTGCACTTTTCGCAGCACCAAGTACGTTCATCTCTAGGAGATAGAACGCGTCTCCTTCGTGAGCGGTGAATGGCCGGCTACATGGTCCCATGGTGTTATCTTGCGTACTATTGTTTTACAGATGAACGTGGTACCTTCCACGTTTGGAAATTGCTCCAAGGACGAACCAGACTGTGGAGGTCTACAATTTTTTCCGAGGTCTTGGCTGATTTCTTTGATTTCCATATGCCAAGCAAAGGGGCACTGAGTTTGAAGGTAGGCCTTGAAATACATCACAGGTACAGAAGCTTCTAAAGCTGTGACATATTCTGACATTTTCCAAGCTGTTTAAAGGCACAGTCAATTTAGCGTATGTAAACTTCTGACCCACTGGAATTATGACTATAGTGGCTGTGACAATCCCATGCTTTACCACCGTACAGACCACATCACAGGTATGCTCATTGGCATGGTGCCTCCCTACCACGCTGCAAAATACCACCGATTCTATCATACGATATATATCTCAGCAGTGCAAATAAGACTGTATGTCTATAGCTTTAAGGAAGATGTCATGATGCAGTACTCTCAAGTTTGATTTGGTATGATGAACTCCATATAGCACTTCCACAAGGTCTTGCTGATTTCTTTTTGATTTTCCCATGATGCCAAGCAAAGGGGCACTGATTTGAAGGTAGGCCTTGAAATACATCCCAGGTACAGAAACTTCTAAAGCTGTGACATATTCTGACATTTTCCAAGCTGTTAAAGGCACAGTCAATTTAGCGTATGTAAAAAACAAACTCCCTAATCTATCAGCATATCGATTGGTGCTACCAGAGGCTGGAAAAAACCCTAGATCATTGTATAACTAATTTCCGCGACGCCATATAAGGCCCTCCCCCGCCCCCCTTTCGGAAAAAGCTGACCACGACTCCATTTGTTGACTTCCAGCTACAAACAGAAACTCAATAAAACAACAAGCTCCCGGCGCTCAGGTCTGTTCAACGCTGGTCCGACAATCTGAAACCACGCTTCAAGACTGCTCGTATCACCGGGATTGGAATATGTTCCGCATCGCGTCCACCACACATATTTGACGAATATCTGATTCGGTGAGCGAGTTCATTAGGAAGTGCATTGACGATGTCCGTACCCACAGCAACGATAAAAACATTCCCAAACCAGAAACCGTGATGATGACGGCAAGCATCGCGTGAAACTGAAAGCGCCGAAACACTGCTTTTAACCAGGGCAAGGTGACGCGGAAGCATGACCGAATACAAAACAGTGTAGCTATTCTCTCCGCAAGGCAATCAAACAGGCTAAGTCCCAAGTACCAGAGACACAAATCGAGTCGCAATTCAACAGCTCAGACACAAGAGGTATGTGCAGGGTTCTACAGTCAATACGGATTACAAAAACGAAAACCAGCCCCGTCGCGGACCAGGATGTCTTGCTCCCCAAAAACAAGGCTAACAACTTTTTGCCCGCTTTCGGAGGACATCACAGTGCACTGAACCCGACTTGCCAAAACTATAGTTTGTTAACGAGAAATTTGTGGAGTGGTTGAAAAACGAGTTTTAATGACTCCAACCTAAGTGTATGTAAACTTCCAACTTCAACTGTATATATATACACTGTATATATCCCTCTCTCTATATATCTCTKTCTCCCTCTCTATTTTCTGATATTCTACTGACAAGTTTAGAAAGAGAGGAAATACAACAAAAACAAAGTTTAAGGGTAATCGTATACTGATTGAATTTAAGTGGCAAGTATAACTCAATTTCTCTCCTCTCAGTTCTTTCTTCAATTTTCTCAACACCTTGCTCCACTGCAAGGCCACACAATATTTGTGGGTTCGTGTTACACTTTTTGCATACAAGACTGCTGTGTTATTTTATTCACATGAATTAACAAAGTACAGTAGTAGACAGAAGGGTAGCATGCACTTCTCCAATGTTCCTTAAGCTCTTTTGAATGTAACTTTCTTCTCTACTGTTGCTGCTTTTGCTAGAACTTTTGAATGGTCTCACTCCTTAACGAATATTTGCCAGCCATTCAATATTTCGTATGAACATCTCAGCTGTAACATTCAAGGGCATTTTATGATTCACCTATACCAGTCTGTTTCAGTGTATGTTTCTCTGCATCATTAGCAAGCTGTATCATCAAAGGAAGAGGCTAATTGAAGCCGAGACGAGACTGACATCCAGGTTGCTGTGTGATCAGCTCAGAGACATGGGATGAGTACCAAATGGCACCCTATTCCCTTGTATAGTAGGATGGGTTCTGGTCAAAAGTAGTGCACAATGTAGAGAATAGGGTGACATTTGGGACAGAGGCATGGCCTCAGACACATCACACTGACTGAATCAACTCGGTTCATTCTTTGATTGTCACAATCATGAATGMAACTTTGATGGATTTTTTTATGTATTAAGGCCTGACTGATGGTTTAAAACTTCAAACTACATTGTAAAAGCATTCATTTTAAGGCCTTTTGGACATTATGAGTTGGATTTTGGGTTCAAAGGACAGTATAAAGTGGAATGCTTTGAACAAGGGCCAGGAAGTATAGCATTGACAAGGCGTTGACAGAACTACTCTTTTTGAGACTGCTTTTTAAATTGAAACAACATGTTGCCTATGTTATGTGCTACTGACACATAACATAGGCAACTATAGTACAGCGTTTCTCAACTTTTACTGTACCAGTGACTGGTGAAACATAGTCCTCCAAATTRTTAGCAAGGGCTGGGTCTCAATCCACTGCATGTCGGTCCACTGCAATATGTCGGTCTTCCGCATCCGCGGTGGAAGGTGGACGAGCTACAGCAGTGTTTGTCAGACCATAAGACATCCCCAAAATTGGTCTTCTCACAAAAAAAGATCTGTAGCGTCCGAATGGTTTGGGTAAGGAGTCACTAGAGCGCGATGAGCCAAGTAAAGCCCCCCCCGGCAAAACWCTCCCCTTTACCCGGACGGCCAATTGTGCGCCGCCCTATGGGACTCCCGGTCACAGCCGGTTGTGACACAGATTGGGATTGTACCCGGGTCTGTAGTGATGCCTCAAGCACTGCGATGCAGTGCCTTAGACTGCTGAGCCACTCGGGAGGCCCTGTCCCCACATGTTTTAAGATGACCACCATCATTCCTGTTCCCAAGAACTCTAAGGCTTCATGCCACAATGACTACCGCCTTGTAGCACTCAKATCTGTAATCATGAAGTACTTTGAGAGGCTGGGTATGGCACACATTTACTCCATCATCCCAGACACATTAAACTCACTCCAATTTGCATACTGCCCCAACAGATCCATAGACGACGCAATCTAAATTGGACTCCACACTGTCCTCACCCACCTAGGTAAGAGGAATACCAATGTGAGAATGCTGTTCACTGACTACAGCTCAGCATTCAACATCATTATCCCCTCCAAGCTCATCATCAACCTCCCTCTGCAACTGAATCCTGGACTTCCTGACGGGCTAACCCCAGGTGGTGAGGATAGGCCACATCACCTCCACCATGTTGACCCTTAACACGGGGGCCCCACAGGGGTGTATGCTTWGTCCCCTCCTGTACTCCCTGTTCACCCACGACTGCATGGCCACGCATGACTCCAACACCATCATCAAGTTTGCTGACGACATGACGGTGGTAGGCCTGATCACCGGCGATAATGAGACAGTCTATAGAAAGGAGGTCAGTGACCTGGAAATGTTTTGTCGGAACAACAACCTCTGCCTCAACGTCAGTAAGACCAAGAAGCTGATTGTGGACTACAGGAAACAGGGGGGCGAGCATGCCCCCATCCACATCAATGGGGCTGCAGTGGAGCGGGTCGAGAGCTTCAAGTCCCTCAGTCTTCAAATCACTGAGGACTTAAAATGGTCCACACTCATGCGAACAGACGTAAAAGAAGGCACGACAGCAAGGTTGAAAAGGTTTGGCATGGGCCCTCAAATCCTCCAAAAATTCTACAGCTGTACCACTGAGAGCATCTTGACTGGCTGCATCACTGCTTGGTATGGCAATAGGACCACCCTCGATTGCATGGGGCTACAGAGGGTGGTGCGTACAGCCCAGTACATCGCTGGTGCCGAGCTCCCCGCCATCCAGGACCTCTGTCAGGCGGTGTGAAAGGAAGGCTCGGAAAATTGTTAAAGACTCCAGCGACCCAAGCCATAGACTGTTCTCTCTGCTTTCGCACAGCAAGTGGTACCAGTGCATTAATTCTGACAACAGGCTCCTGAACAGCTTCTATCCCCAAGCCATAAGACTGCTAAATAGCAAACTAAATAGCTAACAAAATGGCTATACAGAATATCTGAGTTGTCCCTTGTATTTTATTTTAAAAATGTGCACTGTCTCTATGCACACTCACAGGGCCCTACACACTCACACACACTGACACTCCAACACACACACAAACACTAATTTCATAATTTGATCATACACATAATATGTACATACATTTATAATGACTTTACACACACACCCACTAACATACAATCATCATATATGCTGCTGCTACTCTGTTTATCATATATCCTGATGACTATGTCACATATATCACCATATCAGTATTCCTGTATATAGTATGATTTCTTACATTCTCGTGTTCTTCTTATTTCTTATTTTTATTTCTTGTGTGTTTTTGTTCCCATCTAATGACTTGCTAGGCTATATTGCAAGTAGCCTAGTGTCAAAATGTTCCCCCGAATCCCCCTTCCCTAATTAGCCTACTATGAAATATACCTAATACAATATACAGCCAAAATATTAGGCATAACTGGTTGGCTGCGTGTCAGAGCATTAGCATGTCTTTCTCTGCTTTCTTCCTACCTTGACTGCACCACAGCAGCTGATCTGTCATTTCTCACAGACACAGCACTCGGACCAGCAGAACCAGAACTTTTACCAAATAAGTKGCTTATTTTCACACATTTAACAGCCCTTCTTTGGTCTCTCTAACTTTTTCGGCACCACCCTTCCGTTTTTTTGTTTTGACCGAGTGATTGACAGAGTCAGAGCATGTCTCACTCTCTTTGACGATACGGGTTTCATTTTGAATCTGAATTTGTGCCACCCCAGCTCAGCCCATCAGAAAATCTGCGGCCGGCCATTGCCCACTCATCAGCCAAATGCTCCAAATAGACGATTATGACAACAGAGAAATAGCACAAAAATCACATTAAAAAAACAGGCTCGTGCCCCTGGCCGTGTCCATAGTAAAAAAAAAAATATATATATATAATTATATATATTAATTATATTAATAATAATTATTATTTCATTTCAACACTATTGCTGTTCTGATTTTGATGCATGTCACTGAGGATTTGTGCTTTGGATAGGGAAGCTTCTCAAAGTAAAGGCATTTTAATACTGAACTATTAACGCGCACYCAGTGAAATTGGATTGAGGAAGCCAACAGCCGCACATGTAGTACTGCACTATAATGTTTACCAAATCAGAATTGATAAATGTATATTTTTACCAACAAGTGAAGTTTATCCTTAATACCACTAAGTATAACCCAAACTGTCAGCTGGGCGAGAAACTGACATTTACATGGTCGCGGTAAACTTCGATTTTACGTAACTTCATTATTTTGCCCTTCGTTAAGCGGAAAGTTTAGATAATAGCGTAGCAAAACAAATGCTGGACAAAGGATGAATAAATACACATTATCTGATTAGTTAAGAGTTACATAAAAATAAAGCAGGAACTGCACATTTGGTCAAAAATGTGTTGACACTTTTGATACATTAAAAACATGCTGTATCATGTGGACAAATATCCTGTGTCCACTGTGTTGTGTTTTGGAGAAAATGGGGTGTCATGTTTGCAGTAACTGCAATCACTCACATCAGTTACTGGACGATTTAAATCAAACAAAATGTTATTGGCTGCATAGACATATTTAGCAGATGTTATTGCGGGTGTAGCGAAGTGCTTGCATACCTAGCTCCAACAGTGCAGTAATATCTGATAATACACAACAATACACACAAATCTAAAAGTAAGAGAATGGAATTAAGAAATAGAGAAATATTAGAACGAGCAATGTCGGAGTCTGGAGTATAACTATATGATGGGATGTAAAGACATTATGGACAGTAGTGGACAGAATATATACTATATCTGAAGAATACATGGATAGAARAGTATATGTACAACAATAGTTGAATAGGATGGCCTTGACTAGAATAAAATATATACATATACAATGGGTAAAACAGTATGTAAACATTATTAAAGTGTCCAGTGTTCCATGTCTATGTACATAGGGCAGCAGCCTCTAAGGTGCAGGGATGAGTAATCGGGTGGTCACTGGCTAGTGACAGTGACTAAGCTCAGGGCAGGGTACTGGGTGGAGGCTGGATAGTGATGGCTATGTAACAGTTTGATGGCCTTGAGATAGAAGCTGTTTTTCAGTCTCTCGGTCCCAGCTATGATTCACCTGTACTGACCTTGCCTCTGGATGATAACAGGTTGAACAGGCAGTGGCACAGGTGATTGATGTCCTGGATGATCTTTTTGGCCTTCCTGTGACATTGGGTGCTGTAGGTGTCCTGGAGGGCAGGCAGTGTGCACCTGGTGATGCGTTGGGCAGACTGTACCATCCTCTGAAGAGCCCTGTGGTTGCGGGCAGTGCAGTTGCCATACCAGGCGGCGATACAGCCCGACAGGATGCTCTCAATTGTGCATCTGTAAAAGTTTCTGAGGGTCGTAGGGGCCAAAACAAATTTCTTCAGCCTTCTGAGGTTGAAGAGGCACTGTTGCACCTTCTTCACCACACTGTCTGTGTGGGTGGACCATTTCAGATTGTCAGTGTTTTGAAAGCCGAGGAACTTTAAGCTTTCTACCTTCTCCACTGTGGTCCTGTCGATGTGGATAGGGGCGTGCTCCATCTGAGGAGGCGGTTAGGTTTCCTGAAGTCCACATTCAGCTCCTTCGTTTTGTTGACGTTGAGGGAGAGGTTATTTTCACCTCCTCCCTGTAGGCTGTCTCATCGTTGTTGGTAATAAAGCACACTACTGTTGTGTCGTCTGCAAACTTGATGATTGAGTTGGAGGCGTACGTGGTCATGCAGTCATGGGTGAACAAGGAGTACAGGAGGGGGCTGAGCATGCACCCTTGTGGTGCCCCTGTGTTGAGGATCAGTGAAGTGGAGATGTTGTTTCCTACCTTCACCACATGGGGGTGGCCCGTTAGGAAGACCAGGACCCAGTTGCACAGGGCGGGGTTCAGATCCAGGACCCTGACCTTAATGATGAGCTTGGAGGGTACTATGGTGTTGAAGGCTGAGCTGTAGTCAACGAACAGCATTCTGACGTAGGTATTCCTCTTATCCAGATGGGATAGAGCAGCGTGCAGTGCGATGGCAATTGCATCGTCTGTGGATCTATTGGGGCGGTAAGCTAATTGAAGTGGGTCTAGGGTGTCAGGTAAGGTAGAGGTAATATGATCCTTAACTAGCCTCTCAAAGCACTTCATGATGACAGTGAGTGCTAAGGGACGATAGTCATTTAGTTCAGTCATGTTGGCTTTCTTTGGTACAGGAACAAGGGTGGACATCTTGAAGCAAGTGGGGACAGCAGACTGAGATAGGGAGAGATTGAATATGTCTGTAAACACTCCAGGCAGCTGGTCTGCACATGCTCTGAGGACACGACTAGGGATMCCGTCTGGGCAGGCAGCATTGCGAGGGTTAACACGCTTCAATGTCTTACTGACGTCGGCCACAGAGAATGAAAGCCKACATTCCTTGGGAGCGGGCCGAGTCGGTGGCACTGTGTTATCCTCAATGCGAGCGAAGAAGGGCCTGACAGTGGTCTTCAGTGTGGTTCCATTAAGAAATTATGATTTTAAATCTTGTAACCTACAATGAAATCTTGAGTGTGCTAGCTATCTACTCCATTATTTTTACCATCTGTCTCAAGCAACTAATGAGGCGTGCTGCCCTGGAGGAGTGGTCATTACTGCCCCTCCAGAGATGTGTTTATTTGTTATGGCAAGGGTTTGCCAAAGACGTCAACGGTTAATGTGTTAAATGAAGAGTAAAGCTCAGTGAGCTGCTGTACTCATCATGGTTGTGTCCAAATGGCAAATTAGAGTGCACTACTTTTGACCTGGACCCAAAGGTCTCTGGTCTAAAGTAGTGCACAATATAGGGAATAGGTTGCCATTTGGGATGCAGTCCATGTGCACCTGATGCATGTGCATCCCACCTGTCAGATATTGTAAAATGTCTATCTTTTGCTCCAAGTGCCCTGAACCTCCTCGAGAGGACATTATAACAGAACCTTTATTGCAGAATGGGGGTGACGGAGACAGGATAGAGGGAATATGGAAAAATAAAATGTATTTAAAGAACCTAGCTAGCATGAGCACACACACACACACACTAATGCCAAAATATGGAGGGTTGATGCTAGACAGATATGGCAACTTTTTACCACATTGGCAGGCCTTTGTCAACAACACATGTCAGTAATGCCATATTATGTAATCTCGCTTGCCAGAGTGTCACGTTCCTGACCTGTTTTCTCTTGTTTTGTATGTCTTTATTGGTCAGGGCGTGAGTGTTGGGTGGGTAGTCTATGTTTTGTATTTCTATGTTGGGTTTTGTGTTCGGCCTGGTATGATTCTCAATTAGAGACAGGTGTGTATCGTTTGTCTCTGATTGAGAGTCATACTAAGGCAGCCAGGGTTTCACTGGGGTTTTGTGGGTGTTTGTTCCTGTGTCAGTGTTTGGGCCACACAGGACGGTTGAAGGTTAGTCACGTTTGTTGTTTTGTAGTGTCTTGTTTGCTGTTTTCATTAAAAGTATGATTAATCACCAATCCGCATCTTGGTCCGATCCATGCTCCTCCTCGTCTGAGGAGGAGAACAACAATGACGGCCTTTACAGGAACCCCAACCACAACAGGCCCAAGCGGATTGGAGCCGGAGGAAAGGAACTAAAGCAATGGAGAGAAGAGGAATGGAGTTGGGAACAAATATTCAACGGAGAAGGACCCTGGGCTAAGGTTGGTGTGAATCGCCGCTCGCGGGAGGAGAAGAAGGCAGCCACAGCCCAGGAGCGGTGGATTGAGGAGGCAGCACGTATGAGAGGCTGGAAGCCCGAGAGGTCACCCAAAATTTCTTGGGGGGGGGGATAAAGGGGAGTGTGGCGAAGCCGGGTTGGATACCTGAGCCAACTCCCCGGGCTTGCCGTGGAGTAAGAGGGCGTCTACTGGTCAGACACCGTGTTATGCGGTAAAGCGCACGGTGTCCCCAGTACGCGTGCTTAGCCAGTGCGGGCTATCCACTTGCCGCACTGGGAGGGCTAGGTTGGGCATCGAGCCGAGTGCCATGAAGCCGGCCCAACGTATCTGGTCTCCAGTACGTCTCCTCGGGCCGGCGTACATGGCACCAGCCTTACAGGTGGTGTCCCCGGTTCGCCTGCATAGCCCAGTGCGGGCTATTCCACCTCGCCGCATGGCAGGGCTACGGGGACCATTCAACCTGGTAAGGTTGGGGAGGCTCGGTGCTCAAGAGCACGTGTCCTCCTTCACGGTCCGGTATATCCGGCGCCACCTTCCGACCCAGCTCAGTACCACCAGTGCCTACACCACACCAGGCTCCAGTGCATCTCCAGAGCCCTGTTCCTCTCCACGCACTCTCCCTATGGTGCGTGTCTCCAGCCCAGTGCCTCCAGTTCGGCACCCACGCACCAAGCCTCCTGTGCGTCTCCAGAGCCCTGGACGCACTGTTCCTTCTCCCGCACTCGCCCTGAGGTGCGTGCCCTCAGCCGGTACCTCCAGTTCCGGTACCACGCACAGGCCTAGTGCGCCACGAGAGTCCAGTGTGCCCTGTTCCTGTTCCCCGCACTCGCCCTGAGGTGGTGCCCTCAGCCGGTACCTCCAGTTCCGGTACACGCACCAGGCCTATAGTGCGTCTCAGCCGGCCAGAGTCTGCCGTCGCCAGCGGTGCCTGAACGGCCCGTGCCCAGCGGTGCCTGAACTGCCGTCTCGCCAGCGGCGCCTGAACTGCCCGTCTGCCAAGCGCCATCTGAGCCATCCGTCTCCCCAGCGCCGTCTGAGCCATCCGTCTCCCAGCGCCGTCTGAGCATCCGTCTCCCCAGCGCCGTCTGAGCCATCCGTCTGTCCCGAGCCATTAGAGCCGCCCGTCTGTCCTGAGCCGTCAGAGCCGTAAGTCAGTCAGGAGCCGCTAGAGCCAGTCGTCAGTCAGGATCTGCAGGGCGTCAACCAGACAGGATCTGCCAGAGACGCCAACCAGACAGGATCTGCCAGAGACGCCAACCAGACAGGATCTGCCGGAGCCGTCAGACAGTCATGAGCTGCCTACAGTCATGAGCTGCCCTACAGTCAGAGCTGCCAGTCAGTCCGGAGCTGCCTGCCTTATCCCGGAGCTTGCTGCCCCTTATCCCGGAGCTGCTGCCCTTATCCCGAGCTGCTGCCCCTTATCCCGGACTGCTGCCCCTTATCCCGGAGCTGCTGCCCCTTATCCATGCTCCTTTATTTAGGTGGGTTGAGTTGGAGGTGGTCATTGGGAGGGGATACGGAAGCGGGAGTGACTATGGTGGGTGGGGACCTCGTCCACCGCCAGAGCCGCCACCGTGGACAGACGCCCACCAGACCCTCCCCTAACGTTTGGCTGGTGCGCCGGAGTTCGCACCTTAAGGGGGGTTCTGTCACGTTCCTGACCTGTTTCTCTGTTTTTGTATGTCTTTATTGGTCAGGCGTGAGTGTTGGGTGGGTAGTCTATGTTTTGTATTTCTATGTTGGGTTTTGTGTTCGGCCTGGTATGATTCTCAATTAGAGACAGGTGTGTATCGTTTTCTCTGATTGAGAGTCTACTAAGGCAGCCAGGGTTTCACTGGGGTTTTGTGGGTGTTTGTTCCTGTGTCAGGTTTGGGCCACACAGGACGGTTGAAGGTTAGTCACGTTTGTTGTTTGTAGTGTCTTGTTTGCTGTTTCATTAAAAGTATGATTAATCACCAATCCGCATCTTGGTCCGATCCATGCTCTCTCTCGTCTGAGGAGGAGAACAACAATGACGGCCTTACCAAGAGTCATGGCTTTATGGGAAGTTGACCAGTGGGTGTATCTCATGGATGCCAGGAAGCCAGGCTTCCCCAAAATAATTACATTGAAAAAATATATATATATATATATAATAATTTAGCTTTCGTATTTCATAATTTTCCTTCAGTTCGAAAGAGGCTGAATGTATCTGACCGGAGAAAGCATCCGAGCAAGCAAAACAGCGCCCATCTGTCTCTGTACAGTATGTGTAGCCATCTATCTGATGTTGTCTGGTCAAAAAGAGTTGGATATTGTTGACGTCCATAGCGTTGATCGCAAGGGAAGCCAGCAAACATTTGGCCTCCCCTGATTAAAATAAATAAAAGTATTAACCAATCAGCGTTGAGCTAAACTGAGTGAGCCAGTTTGGATTTGGATTCACACCAATCACATTGCATTAAATACCAAATGTAATTTATGGAAAAAATGTAATTGTTACATCTAGTGTGCGTCAACATGTTTTCTTCTACTTGCACACACACACACACACACACACACACACACACACACAGTTCCATTGGACAGCCACATCATATTTACCTTATGTTGATTGGACAAAATAGTTTTTTGGTATCTTTTAGTTGTGACTGTAATAGACTAAGCATAGTTGATGATGTTGAAATTCTAGTTGGTGGTGGAATAGTGAGGCGGCTCCTGTTTTCTTTGCGACTTGTGGTAACTCTCCGTGGTTCTAAAACAATGGTTGTTTAGCGGTCCGAAAATGTTGCTTGACCATGCTGTAGTTATTAGTAAGTCACTGTAACTGTTTGTTACATGTAACTGTTTGTTACATGCAATATGCTGTGTGGACTTCATTAGACAGATGTTGCTCTCTAGTTTTGTGATCAAACAAAGGTGTGGTTGAATTTATTCTGCCACTGTGTCTTCTTATTGTCTCGGCCTTAGGCCTATATAACATGGTGGCAAGGCATATGAACTAACAGGTTATAGAGCAAACAATGCAATTATCACAACACATAGGTGGTAATATGACAATTTGTTAATTGCTTTGCTTCCCCAATAATTTTACCCACTCACAGCTACTGGAAGAGACTTCACATAGTGTAGGATTCTATATCTACAATTGTGCTTTCTTTGCCCACTGTCTTGTGCATTAAAAAAGCAGAATTCTATGAAGCTCTGGGCCTTGTATCCGAGAGCCTTTGTAGGTTTAAGATAATAGAGAGTGATTCTACACCAGGACAGTCTGAAAATATTTTGGGTATCTCAGATTGTTCTGCCAATTCTCACATAGAAACTTCATTGGGAGGAAGAATGTTTGACATGATTTTTACATTTGAATCATAATTTTTTCATTCTGAGAAAATCATGATGAAATTGCCAATTTTAGGCCCTTCTTAGACCTATATATGTCTCCTCTAAGACCCTGTAATCTGTGAACTGTACATGATACAGACAAGATCTTGTTGTCATTATACTACTTATCATGTGCTCTTAAATATGGAGTATGTCTAGATAATAATACTTACCCTGTTTGATTTAGCATATCTTTAGTCATATTGTTCGAACACGTCAAATTTCCAGAGTAGGCTCTCTGTTACTTTTAATGATATGACCCTCCTTTAGGATTGCACATTCAGTAAATCACCAGCAGAGGGAGTTCCCTTTGAATCCATTTTCCCATTCACTGTGTTGGTGGTGCTCATAAAATTGCTCATAACTTCAGAATTATCAGAGAGCCCACTCTGGAAATGTGATGTACTTATAGAGTATATGCAAACAATATGTCTTAAAATGAACAAAATCAAAAAGGGTACAGTTGAGATATTAATATTTGTAATGTTGAATAAATGAATGTGAACATTTGTATTTCAGAATCTACACATAAGACATATATTAGAGTATAATGACACCAAGATGTTGTCTGTGTCATGTATGGTTCACAGATCATAGAGTTTTACAAGAGGAATGCATAGGTCTAAAAATACAAAAATGGCCACTTTCATCATGATAAAAAAAAGTGTGATACAAATGTAAAAAGCAGGTCACAAATACTTCTTCCCAATTAAGTTCCTATGTGAAAATTGCCTGGACAATCTGAGATTCACAAAATATTTTTGGGCTATCCTGGTGTGGAATCACCCTAGGACCGTATTAAATTGTTAAGTTAATCAAATGCGGGAAACACTGGCCTGGACCATTTGAAAGATAAATTAAGTAAATGTTATTTTTACATTTTCTTTGACTTTGTTCATTTATTCAAAAGGAATATAGACAGGATGAAAGAAGAAATAAGCTTCAGTCAGCTTTTAGCTACACTACAATAAAATAGGAGAATGTGTAAAACATGGAAAATGGGAATTGTAATGTGTACCATATGACTACAAGGCTCGAGATTACCTAACTCTTATCCTCCCACCAGGCATTCTGTAAATTGAATTTTCCAATCAAAATGTTTATTTGATCAGGAATGTGTGGTGAGGAGAGCACATTGTGAGACACGGTTGCAGTAATGAGACAGTTCTAGGCTATGTCCCAAATTGCACCCTATCACTATATAGTGTACTACTTTTGACCAGAGCGCTATGGTCACAACTGGTCAAAAGTAGTGCACTAAAATGGTGTGGTTTGGGACTCCTTTCTAGTGTTGTTTTTGAGAGAACAATCAGGAAGGCCCTTCTCCCAGATATGCTCAGTGGTTAGATATGATACTGATATTTTCAGAAGTGTGGAGAAGCTTATGTCATCCCAACATTCAGTATTTTCTTAGCCTGGTCCCAGATCTGTTTGTCCTTCTTGCCAACTCCTATAATGGCCATTGTCAGACCGAATATGGCACAAACAGATCTGGGACCAGGTTAGTAGTTTGTGTATTCCAATCCAATCCACAGAGAGAGCTTGATTTGCAACATTCTAAATAGATTTGTGTTCATTTGAATGTGTTGCGTTTTTATATTAGATACAGTAGCCAACGAGTGCAGGGGGAGTTATTGGTATGGACTGATTGCAGGGGCATGGAGCCATTGTAGAAGGCTTAATGCTGCTCCCAGTGAAACTGCAGATAAAACAAATTGTTGTATTCTCTATCATTATGCTACTATGATGCCCCTAGCTAGGTTATCTTCCCTGGTTAGTATAGTTTCAATCTACTGGCCGAATCTGCTCTGTGTTCTATGTTATGGAAATCGTTATGTAATGGACTTTGGATACAGTTTGATACATCAAGCCCTTCATCATATGGAAGAAGGGCTAAGAAAGGGGGGGCGGGATTGCCGACAGACACATATCTTCATTATACAGTAGTTGTGATAAATGCTACTATTGAAAAGGTTACCACTGACTCTAAAGACTAAAACACACTATTTTGAACTCACTTGGTCAGGTCCAAAATGACCCCTATTCCCTAAATAGGTTACCACAATTGACCAGGGTCCCGAAAGTGGACTGATTTTGACCAGAGCCCTATCGGCCCTTGTCAAAAGTAATAGGGTGCAACTGGGACGCACATTTGACATCAATTGTTATTCACGATGTTCAGAGTGATCTTTAAGACAGAGTGTATTCGGAAATTATTCAGACCCATTGACTTTTTCCGCATTTTGTTACATCCTAGTTCCAAAATTGCTCAAATCATTTCCCCCCCCCTCATCAATCTACACACAATACCCCGTAATGGACGAAGCAAAAACAGGTTTRTAGAAATGTTTGCTAATTTATTCAGACCCTTTCAGTACTTTGTTGAACCACCTTTGGCAGAGATTACAGCAGCGAGTCTTCTTGAGTATGAAGCTACAAGCTTGGCAAACCTGTATTTGGGGAGATTCTCCCATTCTTTTCTGCAGAGCCTCTCAAGCCCCATCAGGTTGGATGAGGAGCGTTGCTGCACAGCTATTTTCAGGTCTCTCCAGAGATGTTCGATCGGGTTCAAGTATGGTCTCTGGCTGGGCCACTCAAGGACATTCAGAGACTTGTCCCAAAGAAACTCCTGCGTTGTCTTGGCTGTGTGCTTAGGGTCATTGTGCTTAGGGTCATTACTTGATCCCGATGTTCGATTGGAAGGGGAACCTTCGCTCTAGTCTGAGGTCCTGAGRGCTCTGGAGCAGGTTTTCATCAAGGATCTCTGTACTTTGCTCCATTCATATTTTCCTCAATCCTGACTAGTCTCCCAGTCCCTGCCGCTGAAAAACATCCCCATGCTCAATTTGTCCGGGCGGCCAGCTCTAGGAAGAGTCTTGGTGGTTCAAAACTTCTTCCATTGAAGAATGATGCAGGCCACTGTGTTATTGTGGACCTTCAATGCAGCAGACATTTTCTGGTACTCTTCCCAAGATCTGTGCCTCGACACAATCCTGTCTCGGCGCTTTACGGACAATTCCTTCCACCTCGTGGCTTGGTTGTTGCTCTGACATGCACCATCAACTGTGGGACCTTATATAGACAGGTGCGGGCCTTTCCAACTCATGTCCAATCAATGGAATTTACCACAGGTGGACTCCAATCGAGTTGTAAAAACATCTCAAGGATGATCAATGGAAACAGGAAGCACATGAGCTCAATTTCGATGTCTCATAGCAAAGTGTCTGAATACTTACCAGTACCAGTCAAAAGTTTGATCACACCTACTCGTTCAAGGGTGCTTCTTTATTTGTATTATTTTCTACATTGCAGAGTAATAGTGAAGACATCAAAACTACGAAATAACACATATGGAATCATGTAGTAACCCAAAAAGTGTTCGATTCTTCAAAGTAGCCACCTTTTGCCTTGATGACAGCTTTGCACACTCTTGGATTTTCTCAACCAGCTTCATTAGGAATGCTTTTCCAACAGTCTTGAAGGAGTTCCCACGTATGCTGAGCACTTGTTGGCTGCTTATCCTTCACTCTGCGGTCCAACTCATCCCAAACCATCTCAATTGGGCTGAGGTTGGGTGATTGTAGAGGCCAGATCCAGCACTCCATCACTCTCCTTCTTGGTCAATTAGCCCTTACAAGGCCTGGAGGTGTGTTGGGTCATTGTCCTGTTGAAAAACAAATSATAGTCCCATTAAGCGCAAACAAGATCGAGTTCCAAACTGCCTCTGAAAGCAACGTCAGCACAAGAGCTGTTCGTTATGAGCTTCATGACATGGGTTTTCATAGCCGATCAGCCGCACACAAGCATGAGTTCACAATGTGCAATGCCAAGCGTCTGCTGGAGTTGTGTAACGGTCACCGCCATTGGACTGTGGAGCAGTGGAAACACGTTCTCTGGAGTAATGAATCACGCTTCACCATCTGGGAGTCCGACGGACACATCTAGGTTTGGCGGATACCAGGAGAATGCTACCTGCTTGAATGCATAGTGCCAACTGTAAAGTTTGGTGGAGGAGTACAAATTATCTGGGGCTGTATTTCATGATTCGTCTAGACCCCTTAGTTCCAGTGAAGGGACATCTTAACTGTACATCATACAATGACATTTTTGTCTATTTTATGCTTCCAACTTTGTGATAACAGTTTGGGAAGGCCCTTTCCTGTTTCAGCATGACAATGCCACCATGCACAAAGCGAGTTCCATACAGAAATGGTTTGTCGAGATCGGTGTGGAAGAACATGATTGGCCTGCACAGTGCCCTGACCTCAACCCCTTCGAACACCTTTGGATGAATTGGAACGTTGACTGCGAGCCAAGCCTAATCACCCAACATCAGTGCCTCACCTCACTAATGCTCTTGTGGCTGAATGGAAACAATTCCTTGCAGCATCTCAACATCTAGTGGAAATAACAGCAAAGGCAGGACCAACTCCATATTAATCCCCATGATTTTGGAATGAGATTTTCAACGAGCAGGTATCCACTAACTTTTAGTCATGTTGTGTACAGTATGTGCCTTCAGAACGTTTTCAACCCCTTGACTTTTTCCACATTTTGTTGTCTTACTGCCCGAATTTAAAATGGATTAAGTACTGTATACTTGTTTTGTCACTGGCCAACACACAATACCCCATAATGTCTAAGTGGAATAATGTTTTTGGAAATGTTTACAAATTAATAAAAGATTAAAATACGTATTGAGTTAATACCTATTTAACCCCTTTATTATGGCAAGCCTAAATATGTTCAGGAGTATACATTGTCTGAACAAGTCACATAATACGTTGCATGATTTTTGAATGACTACCTCATCTCTGTACCTCACACATACAATTATGTGTAAGGTCCCTCATTTGATCAGTGAATTTCAAACAGATTCAACCAGGGAGGTTTTCCAAGAATGGCACCTATTGTGAGATGGGTAAAAGAAAAGCAGACACTGAATATCCCTTGGTGAAGTTTCTAATTAAAATTGATTTTGTATCGATACACTCAGTCACTACAACGATACAGGCGTCCTTCCTAACTCAGTTGCTGGAGAGGAAGGAAGCCGCTGGTGACTGTAAAACAGGCCAATGGTAACTTCAAAACAGTTACAGAGTTGAATGGCTATGATAGGGAAAATTGAGGATGGATCAACAACATTATGTTTTATAGAATAACTATCTTCAAAGTAATGACTCAGGACTTCGGTTGTAAGATGAAAGCTTCTTTTTAGTAGTAATACTAATGTTACATTTTACCACTTTAGATTCTACAAAACAATAAAAGGTGGACTCCAATCAAGTTGTAGGAACATCTCAAGGATGATCAATGGAAACAGGATGCACCTGAGCTCAATTTCTAGTCCCATAGCAAAGGGTCTGAATACTTATGTAAATAAGGTATTTCTGTCTTGAATTTTTATTAAATGTGCAAACATTTCTACAAACCTGTTTTCGCTTTGTCATTATGGGGTAGTGTGTGTAGATTGCTGAGGATTATTATATTTGTTTGTCCATTTTAAAATAAGACTGTAATGTAACAAAATGTGGAAAAGTCAAGGGGTCTGAATAGTTTCTGTAGGCACTGTACATTAGAGAGAGGACAAACTAAGTTCTGTCGGCCATGATGGAAGAGGAATTGAGGGACATTGTCCTCCCCATTGACACTCATTAAACCTAACATTGCATTGGGATGGTATTAGACCCATAAGTCTAGAGAGTTGGGCCAGGTTTTAGAACGGCTGCCATGTTAGCGCCTTTATTCTTGAAATGTTGGTGATGTAACAATACGAGAGCGCTCCCAACAAATCTGTATGAAATTACCTGCTGTAAACAAGCAAAACAGAGCAGTGAATTTAACAGACATTTTTATTGATTAGCATTCTGGATAGTGTGTATCCAAGTCTGTACTGTGTTGGGGTGTCAACAAATTGTATATCTGCTTTCATAGATTTAGAAAACAATCAGAAATAAACAGCACAATGTGGAAGCGTCAATTATCACTTAGCAACGGCTATGGAAGATAAAGTAGTGCTCTCAGAACGAATCAGACAGAAATCGTATTGCCCCAACTCTCTATATACAGTTTAAGACTCTGGATGGCACCTGACAGACATCACATTGGCACAAGCTTTAAATAGCCTCTTTAATAATGTAGCACTATATGTGATTGTGTGAATTAGTACATACCTCTAGACATGGGCATGTATTTTCATATTTTTATGATGGGCTCTCGCAGAGTGAGTCATCTGTTCAAAGTTATTTTAGGTCACAGTAAGAAGAAGAATATGCATTTCCTTTACATTAACGCTACAACCACAGACGTCAATGAATTTAAAAAATGTGTTTACAGTGAATTCTTGTGCATAGAATCTATGAGACTGTATCGCCAACATGTTGTGTCTTCCCAGCTGGAGTGTTTCAAATAAGAATATTTAAAGTTATTCAAATTAATACCACCCATATGGAGCAGACGATAACTCAAGTAGTGATTACATTTGCATATACTGCACTGTACTCTAAACTTCAAAACTTTATACCCATGTTTTACTCTCTGCCTTAAAAGAGTGAAGCATGCTGTGCTACCTTTCATGTAGATGAAAGATTCACTGAAGCAAAGAAGCAAAGAATAGTTATTTGAAGTACTGTGGAATCAGGCCTTCTGGTCCTTTACTAAAATGTTCAGAAGATTAGGTTAGGATACAAGTCATAACCAGCAGCATATGCACATTATTCATCATATGGCCCAGGGAACATTCACCTGAACAGTTTATACCTCGACTCTACGGTAATCATTTGCATCCCTCTCTATATACTTCTTTTGGAATCAAGGGTGTTTGTATGTCTTGAAAATTAGGTCTAGTCTACCTCATATGAGCTAGAACATAGACAGGTGTTAGGTTAGAAAGCACTTGCATATGTTAATGTGCTGACAACCTGAGGCTGCTTGGTGCTCCTATTGTTCTGTAAGCGTTCACAGTATGTTTGGCATGCAGAACGTGCATCACTATCTTAACATTCATATGCTAATCCACAGTAATCCATCATTGATTCAATGAAATATTACAAAATGATTGTGCGTGCAGTGCACATAACCAGATGGAGGGACCACTTACATGTGATGTTCCAATCAGGCTATAAACATTTAATTGTGGTTGAGGATGACACCGCTTCACTTGTGTATGGGAGTCTTTCTCATTCATATTCAACACACATCACACAGGAAAACTTCCCCAAAACCATTTCGAACATGCCTTTTGTATCACAATGATGAAACCATCAGGTCAGAATGAAACTCAGGTCTTGTTCGCCATAAAAAAGGCCAATCAGTCATTGTGCAAATGAAACCAGACTAACAAATGTGACCTCTAACCTTCCCTCCCAAAAAGAATGAACTTGCTCAACGAAAGTGAGAGCAAAGGGATGAGCTTTTTGCCAACCAATGACTGAGCTCTCTGCATGAATCTTGTTTGATTTCAGACTTTTCAGACTGTACAATGCAATTACCGTGAATGAAGGCAATTTGACTAAGATGCTCGTCAGTCAGAACGTCTGGCACCGATTCACAGCTGTTTATGAGTGCTTAAGCTTGGCCCTGGGTAACCCTGCTAGCACCCTGCCAGTTACAGAGCCCATCTGGAGGAGTACTCAACGTCTATTGAAAAGGTGTTGAGTGGAGATTTGGGCTTGTACAAAAATCACCTGCCTCAGTGCTGATCTAGGATCACGTCCCCCCTTGTTTAAATAATCATGTTCATCATGATCTGAAAGGCAAAACTGATCAAATCAAATGTATTTATATAGCCCTTCTTACATCAGCTGATATCTCAAAGTGCTGTACTGATAAGATACATGCCTTGCCATCACAAGCTGTTGCTGACAATATTTTACTGTGTCAGAGCCACAACAAAGCACAATCATTCTTCTGGCCAGGCAGAATACRTGAGGGGCAGAGCCAGAGACATTATTGAAGTCCTCTGATTGAATCATAATGGCCATATCTTTTCCATGCCTAGAGAAAAAAACTGTGAGAAACGTCTCTTCTCTGTCCTCCTATAGGCCGACATGCAGCTAGTTTGACATTTGCAAATCATTTTGAAATGTATTTCTTCAAAAAGAGATGCCGTCCCTTGACAACTTGTTATCATGGTCAGTGTTCTATTTAGAGTATTCTCTCCATGGAAGGACTGGAAGCTGTTGGTAGGAAACAACACCTCGAAACCAAATGCACAGATCAGTGGATGCCCCAGAGAGTGACTCATTTCTATCTATAACAGGTAGACTAATAAAAAGACAGCCTGGTGGTGGAGAATGCTGATCAAGTCAAGTAAAGTTGATTTAAATTGCATCTTACACAGGCCTCAACACCCTTTACATAATGAGGCAAGAAAGGGACGAAAAAGGAACAAACTATGTAGGAAAAGGAGAGGGGAACAATAATGACGATAATAACCAAGAAAGCTAATATGTAGGGAAAGGGAATAACGACAGTGATTAAGACATGGTATGGCAAGAGGAGGACTGCTCAGTGTACAAAATAGGTAGAAAAAACTGACATTTTAGAAACATATTGTTTGATTTTTTTGGTTGATTGGACATAGCATCACATCATTATTTTACCCTTTATGTCTCAAATCAAGCCCTTAACCAACAATGCAGTTAAAAAAAAKAACCTATTAAACAAATAATTAAAGAGCAGTAGTAAATAACAATACATGTAGGTAGAGTTATTAAAGTGACTATGCATAGATAATAACAGAGAGTAGCAGCAGCATTCCAGAGGGGGAGGGAGGAGGGGACAATGCAAATAGTCTGGGTAGCCATTTGATTAGCTGTTCAGGAGTCTTATGGCTTGGGGGTAGAAGCCTCTTGGACCTAGACTTGGAGCTCCGGTACCGCTTGCCGTGCGGTAACAGAGAAAACAGTCCATGGCTAGGGTGCCTTGCAGTTGTCAAACCAGGCAGTGATGCAACCAGTCAGGATGCTCTAGATGGTTGAAGCTGGAAAACCTTTTGAAGATATGAGAACCCATGCCAAATCTTGGTTTTGTCGTGCCCTCTTCACAACTGTCCTGGTGTGCTTGGACCAAGTTAGTTTGTTGGTGACGTCTTGATCGCTGACTATATCAATTATTTTTCTGACCCCCAGATATTAATCAATATGTATGAACATTTTTATATCGTACTTTGTGTTTTCGTTTGGGTGTTCATCATTTTATCTTCATGCTGTTCAAACCACTCTTTTGACTGGCAGATTTGATATTGTAGTCGTTAGGCAGGCTTCACAAAAAAACTAAAATGTATATTTACCAAAGGTCATACATACAGTGTGCTGATTGTGTTCTATTGTAAAGATTTTTTATCTAATTTTGGTCTTCGTTTCTGAACTTGAGGAAACACTACCTTTCGAACGAGATAGAATAAGAAAAACTCCAATCTTCGCTGTCACGCTCTGGCCTTAGATATCTCTGTTTTCTTTATATTTTGGTTAGGTCAGGGTGTGACGAGGGTGGGTATGCTAGTTTTTGTATTGTCTAGGGTCTTTGTATGTCTAGGGGTTTTGAAGGTCTAGTTAAGTTGTATGTTTATGGTGGCCTGATATGGTTCCCAATCAGAGGCAGCTGTTTATCGTTGTCTCTGATTGGGGATCATATTTAGGTAGCCATTTTCCCTTTTGTGTTCGTGGGTTCTTTTTCTATGTTTAGTTGCCTGTCAGCACTATTCATATTAGCTTCACGGTTCGTTTTGTTGTTTTGTTAGTTTGTTCAGTGTTCATTCTTTTAATAAATATAGAATGTACGCATACAATGCTGCGCCTTGGTCTCATCTTTACGACGATCGTGACATTCGCGCTGACCACGCCTTTTATTCAGTTAATGAGTCATTTTAGTCATTGCTTTTGTCACACCCTGATCTATTCTCTGATTGTCTGTTGCCAGTTCGTTTTCTTTCGTCAAGCCTACCAATGTTTTTTCCCACTGTGCCTGTCTCTCGATTGTTCCTGTTTCTTAGTTTTCCCGGTGTTGACCATTCTGCCTGCCCTGTTCTTGAGCCTGCTTGCCTGCCGTCCTGTACCTTTGCCCCACCTATCTCGATTACTGACCTCTGCCTGCCCTTGACCTGTTTTTGCCTGCCCCTGTTCGATTAATAAACTGTTGTTACTTCGACGTTGTCTGCATTTGGGTCTTACCTGAAACGTGATAGTACGAACTGGCCCTGACTGACCCAGCAGACTCGGACCAGCTGCGCAACGCCATCTCCTCCCAAGGAGCCACCATTGGTAGGCACGAGGAATTGATGCGTGGCCTTATGGAGAGGGTCCACACCTTGGCCGAACGCCATGACCGGGCGTTGGACATCTTGCTGGAGCAATTCCACGGGTTGGCTGGGAGGCACCCTACTATGACGGTAACCTCACAGCTCCTCAGTAACTCGGCTGTTAGCAGCGCCGCCTCAGCGGTCATTCCGCCTTCCCGGGAGCCCCGCTTACCTCCCACAGAATGCTTCAATGGAGAGCCGGGCACCTGTCTGGCGTTTTTAGCTCAGTGTGCCCTCATCTTCGAGCTTCAGCCCTCCTCCTTCCCC
The DNA here is from genome assembly GCF_002910315.2 of Salvelinus sp. IW2-2015. NCBI lineage: Eukaryota > Metazoa > Chordata > Actinopteri > Salmoniformes > Salmonidae > Salvelinus > Salvelinus sp. IW2-2015. Next base: position 36,379,177 of record NC_036851.1, on the reverse strand, counting down.
TCGGACCGCTCTAAGATAGCCTACCTCATCACTCTGATGTCCGGGAGGGCTCTCACCTGGGCCACTGCTGTATGGGAACAACAGCCGGCCATATGCATCAGTCTGGAGGAGTTCGTGGGAGAGGTCAAGAAGGTGTTTGATGCCCCATTCTCCGGGAGAGAGGCTGCCCGGAAGCTACTCCAGCTTCAGCAGGACTCCTGCAGTGTGGCAGACTATGATGTGGGTTTCCACACGTTGGCAGCTGAGAGTACCTGGAACCAGGAAGCGCTGTTCGACATGTTCCTACACAGAGTCTCGGATGAGGTCAAGGATGAGCTTGCAGCCCGGGAATTACCGATGGATCTCGATTCCCTCATCGCCTTGACCATCAAGATCACGGGAATGACGGAGGGAGAGGAGATTTGATTTCGCGAGCCCGTACAAGGATTCCACCTCGCCTCCGAGGCATCCCGGAAGTCCCCAACGGCCCCGTTGCCGAGAGAACCTGAGGCTACCCGAGGTTCCCAGAGAGTCACGAAAGATGTCTGAGTCACRTTTTCCCGAGCCTATGCAACTAGGCAGAGCTGGGTTTTCTCCAGTGGAATGGCTATACAGGCTCAACACTAAGAGTTGCCTGTATTCTGAGACTCATGGTCATTTTGTGTCTACTTGTCCGTTAACTCTCTGGGTTAGGCGTCCCGCTAGCAGGACAATTTCCGGTGAAACTGGAGGGCGTGCAATTCAAATAAATAATCATACAAATTATGGATATTAAGCATTTATGTACTTACAAGTGTCTTATGTCGGTTGAAAGCTTAAATTCTTGTTAATCTAACTGCACTCTCCGATTTACAGTAACCATTACAGCAAAAGCATGCCATGCGATTGTTTGAGGACGGTGCCCCACATCAAAATATTTTTCCACCGGCACAGGTTTCATAAATTCACAAATAGCGATTAAATATTCACTTACTTTTTGAAAATCTTCCGCTGATTTGTCATCCAAAGGGTCCCAGCTATAACATGTAGTGTTGTTTTGTTAGATAAAATCCTTCTTTATATCCCAAAAAGTCTGTTTAGTTGGCGCCATCGATTTGAGTAATCCACTCATTCAACATGCAGAGAAAGGAATCCAAAAATCTACCACTAAACTTTGTTAAAACAAGTCAAAATAATTTCTATTGATTCCTCAGATACTCTAAAATGTAATCAAGCTATAACATTTCATACGGAAAGAAGTATGTTCAATAGGAAACCAATATTAGCAGCTGCGTTGTCACGCTCTGACCTTAGAGATCCTTTTAATTCTCTATTTGGTTAGGTCAGGGTGTGACTAGGGTGGGCAATCTAGTTTTTCTATTTCTTTGTTGGCCTGGTATGGTTCCCAATCAGAGGCAGCTGTCTATCGTTGTCTCTGATTGGGGATCATACTTAGGCAGCCTTTTTTCCACCTTAGGTTGTGGGATCTTGTTTTTGTACTGTTGCTCTCCAGCCCTACAGAACTGTGCATTTCGTTTWGTATTTTGTGTTTTTTTTCTCAGTGGCATCAATAAAAGAAAGATGTACACCTACCACGCTGCACCTTGGCCTAATCCTTCCATCGACGAGCGTGACATGCGTCTTGTCTTCATCGCACACGCATACACAAATTTCCAATAGTGTGTCCCAGTACTTAAACTCATTATTCTTACTCGTTTTGGAAGAAACAAGCCTGAAACCTTGAACATGTACATTTAAAAAGTGCTAAACAAATAGCTATATTGACTACATCTGTCCTAGCTCGCTCATTAATGTCTTAATCAAAATTATGGATTGCCTCTTATCCGTTTGTCGTCCCCTTATGCCATAGTTTGTACATCTCAATTGTCATTAGAAACCACATTTGTTGAAGCAAGTCAGTCATATCAGCTATGTTTTTTTAAAAGGCAGTAAATTACATTTACATTTAAGTCATTTAGCAGACGCTCTTATCCAGAGCGACTGAGGCCAAATGAACTGTTTCGCTGCCAGACAAGGCTCTGCTGATAGGTGTAGCAGTTGTAAAACGTTGGGACTGCTGTTGGGACAGCTTTATGTAGGCCCTAACAGTTTGRGGGCACCGCTATAGTGCAATTAATGTGTTGTTTAGTGTTGTGTTGTGTAGTGGCTTTGCTGGCATGCATCCCACTTTTCTTTTTTTGTTGCCCCACCAAGATTTACATGCTAAAATCGCCACTGCTCATTGTGACGCTACGTCACCGCAGAATCTGCGGAAGAGCTAGCAGTTCACGCCCTCCTGGGGTGCTACCATAGATTTACAGTAGAAATGCCCAAGAAGGCTGTAGTGGCTTTGCTGGCATACATCTAAAACAATTGGTTGAGTTTGCCCCACCAATATGTTCATGCTAAAATCGCCACTTGTTGTTGGACACAGCAGAAGCTAATTAGTGCTGTACTGAAATGATGGATATTCAGGCCAGTGGTCCATGACTACGTCCCAATTGACACCCTATTCCCTATAGAGTGCACTACTTTTGTCTAGAGCCCCTCCTTTTGATTGTTTTCCTTCCTTTTTAGACCACATAATAAAATTCTTCAAATTGTAGGCTAGCCGCTGAGTCCATATCTCTCTCTCTATGTGTGGTGACATGAAGACGAGTAAAGTTAAGTCCTCAACATCTTGCTGAATTTATCTGAAACAACATCTATCTGAATTTCTTACCCTGCCCACTTCAAAAGTGCTGAACGAATAGGCCTGCCTCGTCGCAGCTCAATTGCTTGCACTTGCTTATACTTAGAGCTAAGTGTTGATGAGGAATAACATTAAGGAAGGAATAACATTATGAATTTACTGAACATAAATGGAATAATGTTTGTGTATGGTTCAAAAGTCAAAACTCATGTCGGCATTCGTTATTATTGAAGGAGAATGCAGTTCTTATCGACTTAAACAAATCCAAAAGGAGTCAGTAGAAACCATATTTATTTATGTCAGCCACATCAGCTATGGTTTTCGCTGCCAGATGAGGCYCCACTGACAGCCAGGTGTAGCGGTGGTAAGGATTCACTCCATGGTTCTGAAAGGAAAGCTCAGCTGCCGAGCCAGCTTTTTCTAGGCCATAACATTTTGTGGGCACCGTTTGTCACCGTTATAGTGTATGATGCATTGTTTAGTGTTGTGTTGTGCAGTGGCTTCGCTGGCATGCATCTAAAAAAAATTGGTTGAGTTTGCCCCGCCAAGATTTACATGCCAAACTCGCCACTGGTTGTTGGGCACAGCAGAAACTAAGTAGTGCTATACTGACATGGTGGATATTTAAATCAAAATAAAATACAATTTTATTAGTCACATACACATTCAGCAGATGTTATTGTGGGTGTAGCAAAATGTTTGTGTTTCTAGCTCCAACAGTGCAGTAAAATCTAACAATTCACACCAACCTAAAAGTAAAATAATGGATTTAAGGAATATATAAATATTAGGATGAGCAATGTCGGAGTGGCATAGACTAAAATACAATAGAATAGAGTATACACTACCGTTCAAACGTTTGGGGTCACATAGAAATGTCCTTGTTTTTGAAAGAAAAGCAATTTTTTTGTCCATTAAAATAACATCAAATTGATCAGAAATACAGTGTAAACATAGTTAATGTTGTAAATGACTATTGTAGCTGGAAACGGCAGATTTMTTATGAAATATCTACATAGGCGTACAGAGGCCTGTTATCAGCAACCAACACTCCTGTGTTCCAATGGCACATTGTGTTAGCTAATCCAAATTCATAATTTTAAAAGGCTAATTGATCATTAGAAAACCCCCTTGGAAATTATGTTAGCACAGCTGAAAACTGTTGTGCTGATTAAAGAAGCTATACAACTGGCCTTTTTTAGAGTAGTTGAGTATCTGGAGCATCAGCTTTTGTGCGTTCGATTACAGGCTCAAAATGGCCAGAAACAAAGAAATTTCTTCTGAAACTRYTCAGTCTATTCTTGTTCTGAGAAAAGAAGGCTATTCCATGTGAGAAATTGCCAAGAAACTGAAGATCTCGTACAACGCTGTGTACTACTCCCTTCACAGAACAGCGCAAATTGTCTCTAAATAGGGAATTGGGTGCCATTTAGAACTTAACCCATGTCTCTGTTTGATCACCGGTCCAGAGCTTGTTAACACAGCAACACTCCATTTTACTCCCTCAGTCCTCATGAAATCATCACTTTTTCAGCCAGAAATAGACTTTTATGTTTTAAAAGGTTATATAATGGCTATAATTAAAAGACAGATTGGAGGTAACATTGTGAAATACGTTGGTTTTACTTCCTTAGTCCTCCAAGAAACAGACAGTCTACTCTTTTATTCATGGGGAGTGAGGTATTGAGTGGCAGTGTTCTTTTCCCTTTATATAATGGTGAAATAACTCAACGTTTCCCTTCAAATCTAATCTGGCTGAGACCACATCACAGGGTCCAGCAAAAATATCTCCACTTCAGACGAGTCTCTTCACCGGCCTGTCATATAGTTTGGTATGAGTACCTCACTGTGTGTTTTCAATCTTGGCTTAATAACTCTAATAAAATATTTCCTCCAGTTATGCAGCCCCACCACCTTTGTAAGGCAGAGGATGAGGCAAATTCTACTCATCCACTTGTCTCTGTTATGGCGGACCCATTCCTGTGTGAATGTCAAATGGGTTTAAAACTTTATTTGTGTATGTTAAATGATTCAGTTAATACATGATAATCCCACACTAACACGCTGAGACGTGTCTAGAGGGTTTATCTAGGTGCCTGCCCGTAAACACATATGAAGAGGCTAACTATGTGTGTTACTTGCTATTTGTCCTGTTAGTGTACAGCAGAACTGTTTCTTCCAAGCCCAAATATGGTCCATCATCTCAAAAGTGTTTACGTTATAACCTTCGATGAATAGTAGGCTACTGTAGCTATTCTAGAGACGAGACGCCACTTCTGTCATCATCATTATCCTACACTACGGCTGCTCAGAAACGCTGTCATTGTCTCCATCACCCCATGGAGCCCAGAAAAGTGAGCTTTGTTAAATATATTGAGAAAAGTACTTAATTTTGGATTTCCGCCTCTCCACTATCCGTTCTTACCCATCACATGTCAAAGTATTACATGATTTATATTACATTACATGATATATTACATTACTTTATATTGCTTGATATAAGTATGGCATTATCGATATTACAGATATTGTATCAGAAGGCTAAATAAGTTGTTTTCTCTCTCTCATTCTCTCTCATTCTCTGTCTCTCTCTTCCCATGGTATAGTGTTTTAATTAACCTTGTGGTGAAATCCGTACAATTGATAATTAGATAATTAGGTGGGTGGTWAAATTTTCCTATTTAACACGTGCAAGTGCATGTGTGAATTGCTGAGCTATTTGGAAACACCTGTGGGATTACTACCCATACAGTAAAGGGAGATGATCCCTCTCAGGAAGACCATGGCAGGAGTCACCTTCCTGTTATCTTGACTCTGTGGGGCACAACATGTGGTGGCACAATGTATGGAACCACACCTTAATGAGAAGGTGGTCTCCCATAATGGGCGTGGCTGTTATCCACCTCTCAACACTGTTCTGAGTGAAGCCATTGTTGATGTATTACTTTTCAGCAATCAAAAGAGCACCTATACAGTCTACCATGGACCTATGCCTCAAAATGTTAGAAATATAACAGGGCTACCTACACAATATATACAAAGGTATGTGGACACCCCTTCAAATTAGTGGATTCGGCTATTTAGACCACACCCATTGATGACTGGTGTATAAAATCGAGCACACTACCATGCAATCTCCATAGACAAATAATGGCAGTAGAATGGCCTTCATGAAGAGTTCAGTGACTTTCAATGTGGCACCGTCATAGGATGTCACCGTAGTCAAATTTCTCTAGCTCCGCTAGAGCTACCTCGGTCAACTGTAAGTGCTGCTATTGTGAAGTGGAAAGTCTAGGAGCATGCGTTCTCTGGAGTGATGAGTCACGAATCTGGGTTTGGCGGATGCCAGGAGAACTCTACCTGCCCCAATGCATGGTGCCAACTGTATAGTTTGGTGTAGGAGGCTTATGGTCTGGGACTGTTTTTCATGGTTCGGGCCAGGTCCCTTAGTTCCAGTGAAGGGAAATCTTAACGCTGCAGCATACAATGACATTCTAGACGATTCTGTGCTTCCAACTTTGTGGCAATAGTTTGGGGAAGGCCCTTTCCTGTTTCAGCATGACCATTTTCTTTTATGTAACTAGGCCTACCCCGGCCAAACTCTAACCCGGACGACACTGGGCCAATTGTGCGCCGCCCTATGGGACTCCCAATCACAGCTGGTTGTGATACAGCCTGGAATCGAAACCAGGGTCTGTAGTGACGCCTCTAGCACTGAGATGCAGTGTCTTAGACCGCTGCGCCACTTGGGAGCCCAATGACCTGTGCATATAACAAGGTCCATACAGAAATGGTTTGTCGAGATCGATGTGGAAGAACTTGAATGGCCTACACAGAGCCCTGCTCTCAACCCCATTGAACACCTTTGGGATGAATTGGAACGCCGAATGCGAGCCAGGTCTAATCGCCCAACATCTGTGCTCAAGTCCCCGGAGGAATGTTCCAACATCTAGTGGAAAGCCTTCCCAGAAGAGTGAAGACTATTATAGAAGCAAAGGTGGGACCAACTCAATATTAATGAACATAATTTTGGAATGAGATGGTCGACAAGCAGGTGTGAACATACTTTTGGTCATGTGGTGTATATCACAAAGAATAACTTTTATTGCTCAATGCAGACGTTTCTAGAACAATATCAAACCATTTCTTACTGTAATAGGTTTAAATTAAAATGGGTAAAAAAATAGCTTTTTAGCAAGCAACTATTTCTCAAGCAATAATTTTGCTACTGTAGGACTTTCTGGGAGTACTCTGAGTGGGAAGGGGAAAACTGAAAACTAGCTGTTATTGGCAGAGAGGTTTGAAACTCTCTTTATAATTTGTCTATTAACCAAATTACCACTTTGCGATGTCACCGTGGAAAGCAGAAACTCCTGCCCATGCAAACCTGCTGATTAGAAGGTATTGTATTTTCCACCAGCAACTATCAGGGAGTAAAACAGATGAAAATTGTTTGCACTTTTACAGTGTTAGTTTCACAGGAAAAACACAGGAAAACATAATTTGACTGCACTTGGCCTTTAAGCCATGCCTAACATTATCAGACAAGGTCAATACTTTAAAACCAAACTAAACTTTCAGCCTTCAAAACATACCATAAGCTCGTGTCAGTACTTATCCTTGGTTCTCTCCATGACAGATGGTGGTTGATGCAATGCTATGATGTCACGCCCTGACCTTAGAGAGCCTTTTTATTTCTCTATTTGGTTAGGTCAGGGTGTGATTAGGGTGGGCATTCTAGTTTTTCGTTTTCTAGGTTGGCCTGGTATGGTTCCCAATCAGAGGCAGCTGTCTATCGTTGTCTCTGATTGGGGATCATATTTAGGCAGCCTTTTCCCACCTGTTGTTTGTGGGATATTGTTTTTGTACTGTTGCTGTGTTAGCGCTACGAAACTTTATGTGTCGTTTATCGTTCTTGTTTTTTTGGTGTTCATTTAATAAATGTATGATGTACGCCTACCATGCTGCACCTTGGTCTGATCATTACATCAACGAACGTGACATATGAGGTCACACCAACCAGCGGAATACACTCTATGAAACTGTACTCACTCCATTCAGACCAGGCATTTAATAACTGCATACATTATTATTTATTACAATTTTATTTATTACTACCATTCAGAATAAGTATTGAATAACGTAAGATCATAGCTCAGCGTTGTCAGAAAGCCAACTAGGCTGTATAAATGATGTTGATAATCTGCCCATTTCTCTTTTAGAGAGAATGGTGTTGGAGACTTTTGTCTTGTGTCATCTCTAATCTTATGAGCTAGGTCTCTGTATGAGTAAAGAGACAGCAAAGAAGGCGTAAATGATACAAGGTGCTCAGCTTCACTTATCAGTTGCAAGACATTTATACCGTGGCCCTAAGGGAAAAAGCAGCTAAACCACTTCCCATGTTCACTTGTTTTGTCATTTTTTTAACATTGCCTTCTGTTCTGAAATATGTCATCTAATGTTTTGTTTTATAACCATGTTAAATATTAAGAGGTTCACTGATTCGGATTCACATTTTGAGAGTTGATGCCATCCCAAAGTAAGACTTTGCCACCTACTACTTCTGAATTGTCCAGAGATGTGACTTGATGCGCCTTGCTATTCTCAGAGTCTGGTCCTCCAGCGCGACTATCTGACTGGACCCAAATGGAAAACACCTGGTATAGAGCTTCGGTCATTTTGCAGTCACTATGTCTAATCTAATACCATTGGCTATTTTTCTAAACTCTCATAGATTGTGATGGAGACTGTATAGGATTGAAATTACCGGTCATTTGATAAATAATGTTTAACCTTGAGTTGAGACTATGCTACCTGATGTTTCAGTCACAGAATCCCCATACCAAAAAAAAAAGTTTAGAACAGCTATTTAGTTCAAATGAAAGCACTCATGTTACAGTATGTATCAACATTATTGTAGGTATTGACATAAACAAGTGAAGAGTTTATTTCCAAAATCCTACACCCACCAATTTTTCACATTTGTGTTTTTTCATCAGAAATGATTTATTATAGGTACCTTAATGTGTGTGTAAAATATGAAAGTTCTCAGATTTCTATTCATAGATGTTTGCAAAAAAAATCTTTTTTGCAAAACGCTATATATACATTCTTTAGCTGGAATGAAATGTTTGTATCTTGTATATTTGTCTCATGTAGCTATCTTAAGATTAATGCACTAATTGTAAGTGTCACGACTTCCGCCGAAGTCGGTCCCTCTCCTTGCTCGGGCGGCGTTTGGCGTCACCGACCTTCTAGCCATCGCCGATCCACTTTTCATTTTCCATTGGTTTTGTCTTGTCTTCCATCACACCTGGTTCCAATTCCATCAATTACATGTTGTGTATTTAACCCTCTGTTCCCCCCCATGTCCTTGTCCGTAATTGTTTGTTGTAGTGCTTGTGCACGTTATGCTGCTGTGTACAGGGTTTTGTTTGACCCGTTTATTGTATTGATTCTGTTTACGGTGGTTTATGGTTATTAAACTCAACCGTTGTAAATCAGTTTCCYCTCACCTGCGCCTGACTTCTCTGCCGCCAGTAGCATCGCATTACAGAATTACGGACCACTGCTATGGAGTCAGCAGGAGCAGGTACCCCGGTATTAGGGGTGGAGGAGCGCGTCGCGGAGCACGCAGCAATGCTCCAACATCTTGGCACCGCCATGGACCACGTTGTTAAGACAATGGACCGCTGGGAGAGACAGGGACTTCTTCCAGTGCCTCCACCAGCACAACCGGGGTCTCCACTGAGCGCCCCTCTTCATCCTGATCCCAGTGGGATTTGTCTCTCTCTGCCCCAGGAATACGATGGGAAGGCTGCGAACTGCCAGGGGTTCCTTCTCCAACTGGACCTATACCTGGCCACCATCCACCCGGCTCTGTCGGGCCGTGAGAGGGTGTCCGCCCTCGTCTAGTGCCTCACTGGGAAAGCCCTGGAGTGGGCCAACGACGTATGGAGAGAGGGAGATACGGTGTTGGACCAGTTTGAGGAGTTCACCCGCTGTTTCCGGGCAGTCTTCGACCACTCGCCCGAGGGTAGAGCGGTGGGTGAGCGGCTCTTCCATCTGAGGCAGGAGACGAGGAGCGCCCAGGAGTTCGCCCTGGAGTTTAGAACCATGGCTGCCGGCGCGGGATGGAACGACAGGGTCCTGATCGACCATTAGCGCTGCAATCTGCACGAGGACGTCCGTCGGGAGTTGGCCTGCAGAGACACCACCCTTATGTTTGACCGGCTGGACAACCTGCTGGCTACCCGCGAACGTTCAGATCGGGGTCTGGTGGTTCCATCCCCCAACACCCCCTCTCCGATACCTATGGAGCTGGGAGGGACGGTGCGCAGGGAGACCGGAGGGGGTTCCAGCTCGTGCACCATCTGTGGCCGCAGAGGTCACACTGCTGGTGGTGCCGGGCTGGTTCCTCTGGGGATCGACGTAACAGGCAGAGCGCTCTGGCGTCACCCCAGGTGAGCCGGCACCATTCTCACCCAGAGCCCTCTGTTGCTCATATGTTTGTCTATGTCACTTTTTCTGAGTTTTCCCCGCATTCCCAGCATAAGGAGCTGATCGATTCAGGTGCGGCTCGGAACTTTATAGATAGAGCGTTCGCCTATAGTTTAGGGATCCCCATTATTCCCGTGGTTGTGCCCTTCCCCGTTCACGCCTTAGATAGTCGACCATTAGGTTTAGGTTTGATCAGGGAGGCCACCACTCCTCTGGGCATGGTGACGCAGGGGGGGGCACAAGGAGAGAATTGGTCTCTTCCTCAATGACTCTCCAGCATTTCCAGTGGTGCTAGGCCTACCCTAGTTAGTTTGTCATGACCCCACTATTTCTTTGCCACAGAGGGCTCTCACGGGCTGGTCGCGGGAGTGCTCGGGGAGGTGTTTAGGGGTTTCCGTTGGTGCTACTACGGTGGAAAGTCCAGACCAGGTCTACACCGTGCGCATTCCCTCTGTATATTCTGATTTGGCTCTCGCTTCTCTAAAAAGAAGGCGACTCAATTACCACCCCATCGGCGGSGCGATTGTGCGATAAATCTCCTGGTAGACGCTGCACTTCCCAGGAGTCATGTGTATCCCCTCTCACAGGCGGAGATGGAGGCTATGGAAACATATGTCTCCGAATCCCTGCGTCAGGGGTACATTCGGTCCTCCACTTCACCCGCCTCCTCAAGTTTCTTTTTGTGAAGAAGGAGGGAGGTCTACGCCCGTGTATTGACTATCGGTGTCTGAATCAGATCACTGTGAGGTATAGCTACCCGCTACCACTCATAGCCACAGCGATTGAGTCAATGCACGGGGCGCGCTTCTTCACCAAACTAGATCTCAGGAGCGCTTACAATCTGGTGCGTATCCGAGAGGGAGACGAGTGGAAGATGGCTTTCAGTACCACCCCAGGGCACTATGAGTACCTCGTCATGCCATACGGGTTGATGAATGTGCCATCAGTCTTCCAAGCCTTTGTAGACAAGATTTTCCGGGAGCTGCACGGGCAGGGTGTAGTGGTGTATATTGATTACATTCTGATATACTCCGCTACACGTGCCGAGCATATCTCCCTGATGCGCAGGGTGCTTGGTCGCCTGTTGGAGCATGACTGGTACGTCAAGGCTGAGAAATGCTTGTTTTTCCAGCAATCCGTCTCCTTCCTAGGGTATCGCATTTCCACCTCAGGGGTGGAGATGGAGAGTGACTGCATTTCAGCCGTGCGTAATTGGCCGACTCCCACCACGGTAAAGGAGGTGCAGCAGTTCTTAGGGTTTGCCAACTACTACCGGAGGTTTATCCAAGGTTTTGGTCAGGTAGCGACTCCCATTACCTCACTGCTGAAGGGGAGCCCGGTGAGGTTGCAGTGGTCGGACAGGGCTTTTAGTCACCTGAGGGCTCTGTTTACCTCAGCTCCCGTGCTGGCCCATCCGGATCCCTCTTTGGCGTTCATAGTGGAGGTGGATGCTCCGAGGCTGGGATAGGAGCGGTACTCTCTCAGCGCTCGGGTACGCCACCGAAGCTCAGCCCGGCCGAGCGAAACTATGATGTGGGGGACCGGGAGCTGTTGGCGGTCGTCAAGGCTTTGAAGGCGTGGAGACACTGGCTTGAGGGGGCTAGACACCCTTTTCTCATCTGGACTGACCACTGCAATCTGGAATACACCCGGGCAGCGAGGAGACTGAACCCTCGCCAGGCAAGGTGGGCCATGTTTTTCACCCGTTTTGTATTTACCCTGTCCTACAGACCAGGCTCCCAGAACATGAAGGCAGACGCATTGTCCCGGCTGTATGACACAGAGGAGCGGCCCATGGATCCCACTTCCATACTCCKCGCTTCCTGCCTGGTGGTGCCGGTAGTGTGGGAGCTGGACACGGACATTGAGCAGGCGTTACGTGCAGAGCCGGTCCCTCTCCTTGTTCGGGCGGCGTTTGGCGGTCGACGTCAACGACCTTCTAGCCATCGCCGATCCACTTTTCATTTTCCATTGGTTTTGTCTTGCCTTCCATCACACCTGGTTCCAATTTCATCAATTACATGTTGTGTATTTAACCCTCTGTTCCCCTCCATGTCCTTGTCCGTAATTGTTTGTTGTCGTGCTTGTACACGTTATGCTTGTGTGTAGTGGGTTTTGTTTGACCCGTTTATTGTATTGATTCTGTTTATGGTTATTAAACTCAACCGTTGTAAATCAGTTTCCGCTCTCCTGTGCCTGACTTCTGTAACGTTCGTCATCGGAATGAGACCAAAGCGCAGCTGGGAAAATGTTCATGATTTAATGTTCACAAAAACACTCAAACAAAATGACAAAAGGAGAAGACGAAAGCACACAGTTCTGTCAGGGAAACAACCTAAACAGAAAACAACACCCCACAAAACCCAAACAGAAAATGACAACTTATATATGATCCCCAATCAGAGACAACAATAGACAGCTGCCTCTGATTGGGAACCACACTCTGCAAAACAACAAAGAATTAGAAAACATAGATTTTCCCACCCGAGTCACACCCTGACCTAACCAAACATAGAGAATAAATAAGGATCGCTAAGGTCAGGGCGTGACAACTTCTCTGCCGCCAGTAGCGTTGCATTACAGTAAGTTACTCTGGATAAGAGCATATGTTAAATTACTAAAATGTCAAATGTAAATGTTTTACATACAGATGTTTTACATACAGATGTTTTACATACAGATTATATATACACTACCGGTTAAAAGTTTTAGAACACCTACTCATTCAAGGGTTTTTCATTATTTTTACTATTTTCTACATGGTAGAATAATAGTGAAGACATCAAAACTATGAAATAACACATATGGAATCATGTACTAACCAAAGAAGTGTTAAACAAATCAAAATACATTTGAGAATCTTCAAATAGCCACCCTTTGCCTTGATGACACACAGAAGTGAGTGCTACATACCTGTATTCATTTAGGAGGGTTACCTTGGCGTTCTTGGGCATAGGGACTATGGTGGTCTGCTTGAAACATGTAGGTATTACAGACTTGGTCAGGGAGAGGTTAAAAATGTAATCCTGTTAAATCGGTCTTGCCCCGCGGCCCTGTGAATGTTGACCTGTTTAAAGTTCTTGCTGACATCGGCTACGGAGAGCGTGATCCCACAGTCGTCCGGAACACCTGGTGCTCTTATGCAAGCTTCAGTTTTGCTTGCCTCGAAACGAGCATAAAAGGCATTTAGCCCTTCTGGTAGGCTCGTGTCACTGGGCAGATCGCGGCTAGCGTTTTCCTATGTAATACATAATAGTTTGCAAGCCCTGTCACATCTGACGAGCGTCTGAGCCAGTGTAGTAGGATTCATACTTAGTCCTGTATTGACGCTTTACCTGTTTGATGGTTCGTCTGAGGGCATAGCGGGATTTCATCTACACTGATTTTAGTGGATTTAGCAAGTGACAATAAGTGATCCTAGCTTTCACCTGGATTCACCTGGTTCGTGTATGTCATGGAAGGGGTAGGTGTTCTTAATGTTTTGTACACTCAGTGTACATTCTGAAGGAAAAAACGAAAATGTAAGGTATTATTAGCTCTTGCTCTTAGTAACACCCATTAATGATATCAATATCAATACGCTACATGGCCAAACGTTTGTGGACACGTGCTTGTCGAACGTCTCATTCCAAAATCATGTGTATTAATATGGAGGTGGTCCCCTCTTTGCTGCTATAACAGCCTCCACCCTTCTGAGAAGGCTTTCCACTAGATGTTGGAACGTTGCTGCGGGGACTTGCTTCCATTCAGCCACAACAGCTTTAGTGAGGTCGGGCACTGATGTTGGGCGATTAGGCCTGGCTCGCAGTCGGCGTTCCAAATCATCCCAAAGGTGTTCAACAGGGTTCTGATGTCAGGGTTCTGTGCAGGCCAGTCAAGTTTTTCCACAGCAATCTCGACAAACTTTTTCTGTATGACCTCACTTTGTGCACAGGGCATTTTCATGCTGAAACAGAAAAGGGCCTTCCCCAAACTGTTGCCACAGAGTTGGAAGCACAGAATCATCTAGAATGTCATTGTATGCTGTAGCATTAAGATTTCCCTTAACTGGAACTAATGGCCTAGCCCACACCATGAATAACAGCACCAGACCATTATTCCTCCACCAAACTTTACAGTTGGCACTATGCATTGGGGCAGGTAGTGTTCTCCTGGCATCCCCAAACCCAGATTTGTCCGTCGGACTACCAGATGGTGAAGCGTGATCCATCACTCCAGAGAACGCGTTTCCACTGCTCCAGAGTCCAATAGCGGCGAGCTTTACACCACTCCAGCCGAGGTTTGGCATTGCGCATGGTGATCTTAGGCTTGTGTGTGGCTGCTCGGCCATGGAAACCCATTTCATGAAGCTCCTGACAAACAGTTATTGTGCTGGCATTGCTTCCAGAGGCAGTTTGGAACTCGGTAGTGAGTATTGCATCCGAGGACAGATGATTTTTATGCGCTACGTGGTTCAGCACTCGGCGGTCCCGTTCTGTGAGCTTGTGTGGCCTACCACTATGTGGCTGAGCAGTTGTTGCTCCCAGACGTTTCCACTTCACAATAACAGCACTTACAGTTGACTGGGGCAGCTCTAGCAGGGCAGAAATGTAACAGACTTGTTGGAAAGCTGGCGTCCTATGATGGTGCCACTTTGAAAGTCACTGAGATCTTCCGTGCGGGCCATTCTACTGKCATTGTTTGGTTAAGGAGATTGAATGGCTGTGTGCTCCATTTTATACACCTGTCAGAAACGGGTGTGGATGAATTAGCAGAATACACACATTTGAAGGGGTGTCCACATACTTTTTGCCATGCATCTTGTTTTGCCGTGCCATGACAGAAATACAGGACAAAGAATAATTTGTATTTCTATTTAGGCAGCAGCTACTCTTCCTTGGATCCAGCAAAATTTATACAAATTTTATACAGTTTATACAATTATAATAACATTACAATACATTCACAGATTTCAAAACAAGTCCATGTACGTGTATGGTGTGTATGTTATCATGTGTGTTTATGCATATCCTATGTTTGTGTTGCTTCACAGTCTCCGCTGTTCCATAAGGTGTATTTTTATCAGTTTTTGAATATCAAATTTTACTGCTCGCATCAGTTACTTTATGTGGAATAAAGTTCCATGTAGTCATGGCTCTATGTAGTACTGTGCACCTCCCATAGTCTGTTCTGGACTTGGGGACTGTGAAGAGACTTCTTGTGGCATGTCTTGTGGGGTATGTATGGGTGTCTGAGCTGTGCGCCAGTAGTTCAAACAGACAGCTCGGTGCTTTCAACATGTCAATACCTCTCACAAATACAAGTAGTGATGAAGTCAATCTTTCCTCCACTTTGAGCCAGGAGAGATTGACATGCATATTATTAATATTAGCTCTCTGTGTACAGTACAATAAAGGGCCAGTCGTGCTGCCCTGTTCTGAGCCAATTGCAATTTTTCTAACTCCCTTTTTGTGGCACCTGACCAAACGACTGAACAGTAGTACAGGTGCGACAAAACTAGGGTCTGTGGGACCTGCCTTGTTGATAGTGCTGTTAAGAAGGTAGAGCAACGCTTTATTATGTACAGACTTCTCCCCATCTTAGCTACTGTTGTATCAATATGTTTTGACTATGACAGTTTACAATCCAGGGTAACTCCAAGCAGTTTAGTCATCTCAACTTGCTCAATTTCCACATTATTTATTACAATATTTAGGTGATATTTAGGGTTTAGTGAATGATCTTTCCCAGATACAATGCTTTTAGTTTCAGAAATATTTATTCCTTGCACACACTCTGAAACTAACCATAGCTCTTTCTTGACTGAATGTCTCTGTGAAAAATAATAAATAAATAAACCCCTTACCCTCTCTTCTGTTTGAAGTATAGGTCAGTTGTCATAGTAGAAGTGGTGTGGTTCTGGCTTGGCTTAGAGAATTTTTTAAATAGTTATTTTAGCTCTCCACTCTTCGTGAGCATGGTTTCTTTGCATCAGAGGGATGTGCCATCGACTGCACGCACACGCACGCAAGCCCGCCTGCACACGCACACACATACACACACACACAGGGTTGTGAGAACCAGAACTAGGACATGGGACTGTGCTATAGGACCCCAGTGGGACAGAGCTGATTCATGTCCAAAACATTCAAACTGTCTGACAATTTCTAGGTCCCATGGAAACTGCACTGTTTAGGGCTGTTCATCTTTAGTTTCTTCTCTACAGTCCTAAAGAGAAATGATTTCTACCACTAGCTTAATTGATTGGAGGCGTTGGGGCGTATCTCTTTGGAATCTGGTGTTTGGGGAGTAACAGTCCATGCAATGGGATGGAATTATCTAGATCTTCCTTCCACGTCTTAGCTTGAGGATCCTACATTTCATGAAGATCAACGATTGAAGTAACAATCAAAAAGGCTAAAGGTTGAACTGCCTTTAGACATATTCAGTTCCACCATAATGTATTAAGACAAGATCACTTTGAAAAGTGTTTGTGCTGTGAGTGCAGCACACAGCAATGTTTCATCACAACAAGCTCCAGTTGAACATAGTAACATTGCAAACGTCCTTGTGCTGCAAGTGCACAAACTGCAAAAGAACGTGAGAACAGTACCAACCTGTGATAGTGTTTGTGCTGTAAGTGTAACACACAGTGCAACACACAGCATTGTTGAGTCACATAACAGGCTCCAATAGAACATCGGAATGTTACCTAACTGTGTATTCCCAGGTTGATAGCATTGCGTCAGCATCTGAAGCCAACTAAAAGAAGACACCAGTACAGTATGTGGATCTAATACATATTAAGTGMAAATGGACAAGGTGTGCATGCAGGGCTGTGCTGAGTTCCGTACCGAAAGAGCTGGCAGACTAAATGTGTAGCCAGTACAAGGGCTGGAGATGGCTTTGAGATGTCTTCACCCTGTATAAACATACAGAGAAGACTGGATCTTTGAGAATACCAGCCTGTGAAGCGGAAAAACACTGTCTTCGGAGGAAAGACTTGTGATGTATTGTATACCCTGAAAACCTGACCTCCATAGAACCTTGGATGATAAGGAAGCTAATATGAGCCAACAGTTTGTCAAGTTACAGCATATTTCATCACACATCACAGTGTCATGTGAAATCATTTGATCCATCTCCATGCTGCCTAACAATCCATGACCCTGTAAATGACTGTCTTCCTCTGGTTACAAAAACACTCTTTTAGAAGTATCAGGTAGCCCAAACCAATCTTCAACTATCCCAACTAATTTCCTATCATATTATGCGTTTTACAGATGTATGTGGAGGCACTTTCTTCTTCTTCATCCAATTCCAAGTTGTTTGTTACGACTGAGTTATTGTGTGCTTGGCTGACTGCTGGGATAATAAAAAGGATTTGGGTAATGGCTCTTGTTCCATCCTGAGACGGGTTTCTAACAGATTTTAGCTGGTCTGGCACACAATAGTAATTAGTGAAGGAGTTTTGCAATAGAGCCACAGTAGGTTTTGTATTACAGATTATTTATGTTTTTGTCAGAAAGACTTGCAGACGTGGAATATAACTCTTGACTGCCTTCTTAATAATTAATATTCTGGCTCTCTATGTGCAAATATGAGCGGTCATGTCCCCTTAGGAAAGTTACAAAATTGACATTCATTATTCAGTTCACTTCTGCTGAACTGAGTTTTCTTCCTAAAACAAACGGCAGCGTATAAAAGATGGATCCATTACGTGTTGCTCATTCATTCAGTGAATGAGAGCCCTACTAAAGATGTAAAGTGTCATCTCGTTTGTAATCTGGATTTTGTCAGAGACAGACCTTTTGGGGATGTTTGCTGGTAATTCATCAAAGCAGATCGATCCATTCAGACAATAAACCCTGAAAAAAACTGTTTACTATGGGGATGCCATTCCCCCTCTCTTCTCTCTTCTCCCTCAACCCCCTCTCCTCTTTTCTCTCTTCTCCTTCTCAGTCTGTTTTCCCTGGCAGACAATCTGTTGCTTGTTTGGAATCTTAAGAGGAAGCTCCTAAAGGAAAGCAGACATAGGCGGAATGATTTAGATTTAAAAGTTATTACTGGCATTCCAATTCTCTGTTAATGAAGAGAAGGTCATCACTTTAGCTGGATGAGAGAGAGGTGGTTGTCTGATTGTTAAGCAGCCTGAATCAAACCTCATTCAAACAGCAAGGGGATATTCCCTCTCTTTCTCGCTCCATAAAGTGATCATTCACTTTCACCTCTGTTCCCTAAAGAAAGTACAGGAAAAGGAGGACCGAGCACACCCCCATTCTCATCGACGGGGCTGCAGTGGAGCAGGTTGAGGGCTGAAAGTTCCTTGGTGTCCACATCACCAACAAACTATCATGGTCCAAACACACTAAGACAGTCGTGAAGAGGGAACGACAAGGCCTATTCCCCCTCAGGAGACTGAAAAGATTTGGCATGGGTCCTCAGATCCTCAAAAGGTTCTACAGCTGCACCATTGAGAGCATCCTGACTGGTTGAATTACCGCCTGGTATGGCAAACTGCTCGGTTACTTTTATTTGAGATTATTTACTTATCTATTTTTTACTTAACTTTTTTTCTTAAAACTTATTAAAGCATTGTTGGTCAAGGGCTTGTAAGTAAGCAATTTCACTGTAAGGTTTACACTGGTTTACATCGATGCATGTGACAAATAACATTTGATTGGATTTGATTATTTAGGACAGGGGTTTTATGAATTACGGGAAACAGCTGAGAAATCTAACAGAGTCATGACATACAGGACATTACAGCATTATCAGAGATCTGTGTGTTAGAGTGTTAAGGCGTTAGAGTGTTAAGGCATGCTTCCAACCTGAAACAGTTCGGTAGAGTTTGCATAATATTATGAAGATATTTTGTGACATTTTTGTGAGTTTAGGACTTCGGTGAGGGTTTTCTTCGGCTGTTTGGGCACACAACATTTTTTCTGAAGGCAAGCCGAAGTTCGGAGCCGAAGTCTGCAACCTTTCGTTGGTGATTGGTCAACAGTAGGGATTCTTCAAGAAAGTCTTTGTTGTCATTCAAGGAGAGACGACTCATCTTCATGGATATTTTTTCAATGAAAAATACTGCACCAAACATTTTAGTTAGATGTAAAATTGCGTGACTAAGATCTCCTCAGCAAAAACATCAAAATTATTGACAGATTTCTTGAGATATCTTTGAATAAATCGGACTGTTTTGAGGAAGTGTACAGTATACTGGCTACAGCGTCTCATAATGGACAAACAGTACTATTTTTCAAGTTTGTTAAGCAAAGATCTTTTAAGGGAGTATGCGAGCACACTCTTTCGGTTTGGCTAGCCTTTAGGCTGGACTACGCTATATCAATATAGAGGGCATAAGAACCTTGAAAAAAAAGAAGTTGTATAGTATAGGTTCACATGGATTTGAATATGATATATTCCCATAAGAGTACATATTATAAGCTCATGATCATGGGAAAGGCTCCATTCTCCATATTATCTGCCCTACGGAGTAATTAACAGAAATGAATGGTATTAAAATGTAAGAATTTTATGACATTGCAAATGTTTCAAATCCAACTTTGTTCCAGTTGGAGAACTCTGTGTCCAGTTGACTGAAACTTCTCATAGTAACTCTTCACTGAATTCCCATATCTTCCAATCAGTTTGTTTGTGTGGTTAGTTGTCACCACGTTTTTGTCCTATCTTTTCCTTTGTCAGTCCATGGGAAGCTCACTGATTCTGAACAGAAGAGTTAAAAGGCACTTGGACTTCATGCACCGACCCTCTCAACATCCGTATCATCAAATCCCACATGCCAACTCACTGAAACCACTTCTGTTATTCAATCTCACTGTTAAAGCACCAGAAATGATTTAAAACAACATTCAACAAGGGAACTGCCAGAATCCACTTGGACTGGAGTTGATATTCTCTAACCTTTTATGGAACTCTTCCTGTCCAACGTGGCCCCTGTTGTCCCTGTCACAGCTGGGTTGCATCCCAAATGGCACCTTATTCCCATCATTAAGAACTACTTTTGATCAGAGCCATATGACCTCGTCAAGCAGCGGGAACTAAAAGGGTTCTAGATGGAACAGGAAATCTCTATCGTGAGTCCTGTCAACACTCTGGCCCAGTTTAACTGGGTTCTGTCATCATCAGATTATAATTACATAATGACAATGAAGCTCTACAAAATATGTCAACAGGAAAGGATTTAATGTAGCCTACAGTATGTGTGCATATCCAAAGATATACACTCTTAGGAAAAAAGGTGATTCAGCTGTCCCCATAGGAGAACCCTTTGAAGAACCCTTTATGTTCCAGGTAGAACCCTTATGAGTTCCACATAGAACCTTTTACACAGTGTTCTACATGGAACCCAAAATAGTTCTAAATGTATCCAAAAATGGTTCTCCTTATGGGGACAGCCGAAGAACCCTTTTGGAAACCTTTTTTCTAAGAGTGTTCAGTATATCTTCATACTATATTCAGAAAATGTGCTTCTCTTGTAATGGCATATATAGGGAGCATGTAAATAGAGAATTCCAAATGCACTTAATTTGAATAACTAGATATTCTAATTGAAGTGACCATGTAAAAACAAAGTCTAGTGTCAGAGGTTCGTATCAGAGAAGTCCAGTACGGAGGCCTACAGCAGTTTGGAATCGCCAAGCCTACCCACTGGAAGTTTAATTTTGGTCTGACAGCTGGAACCCTACAGACTGATGATAAGGACTTGATAATCATCCCCAGGCTTCATGCTGTACTGCATCTGCCACTACTTTGTAGGAGAGTACTGTACAGCTGCTATTTCAGTCCTTAATGAAAAGGTTGCCACTTTTTATCCTATCTCCACAGGGGAGAGAGTAATTTGATTTGAGGAGCGAGCGKACCAATGAACAGCCGAGCGCTAGCTAGCCAGATCGTAAAAGCGGGTGATTACTCCGCCATCGCTACAAGCCACTCAGTGTTCCCTGTCTTCCTCTCTCAGAATTGGAAATGGAAAACAGACAGCATGGAACTTCTAAATTAGTCTTCTAACTCAGTCATTATTTTCACTGTTCTATAATCCCTGTCAGAATCAATACATTTACATGTTAGTAATTTAGCAGACGCTTTTATCCAGAGCAATTTACAGTAGTGATTGCATACATTTTTCATACTTTTTCTTACTGGTCCCCRGTGGGAATCGAACCCAAAACTCTGGCGTTGCAAGCGCAATGCTCTACCAACTGTCTCACACGAATGTTATGTTTCAGTTAGTACTTCATTATTACATTGTATTTGTACCTTTTCTTAGCTTTTGTTAGATTTATATGGCTATAAGAATTTAATTATAAAACAAGACCTGGCAACCAAATTTATTTCTAAAGTCTTCGATTCTACTCTTATCTACCAAAGCTGAGATAAAATCCTGTCTCTCAGTTCTCTCATGAGGAAAGATTTGTCTGTTTTACATTAATAGAAATGTATTTATTTATTCATTAAATTAAATTAATTAAATTAATTAAATTACGCAGCTGAAGGTTGAATGTTTGAAGGGGTACAGGACAAAAAAAGGTTTGGGAACCACTGCCCTAGACCCACTCCAATTCGCATACCGCCCCAACAGATCCACAGATTACGCAATATCAATCGCACTCCACATTGCCCTTTCCCACCTGGACAAAAGGAACACCTATGTGAGAGTGCTGTTCATTGACTGCAGCTCAGTGTTCAACACCATAGTGCCCACGAAGCTCATCACTAAGCTAAGGACCCTGGGACTAAACACCTCCCTCTGCAACTGGATCCTGGACTTCCTGATGGGCCGCACTCAGGTAGTAAGGGTTGGCAACAGCAGATCTGCCAAGCAGATCCTCAACACTTGGGCCCCTCAGGGGTGTGTACTTAGTCCCCTCCTGTACTCCCTGTTCACCCACGACTGCATGGCGAAACACGACTCCAACACCATCATTAAGTTTGCTGACGACACAGTGGTAGGCCTGATCACCGACAATGATGAGACAGCTTATAGGGAGGAAGTCAGAGAACTGGCAGTGTGGTGCCAGGACAACAACCTCTCCCTCAATGTGAGCAAGACAAAGGAGCTGATCGTGGACTACAGGAAAGGGCAGGCCGAACAGGCCCCCATTAACATCAACGGGGCTTTAGTGGAGCGGGTCGAGAGTGGAGTGGAGCGTGTCCACATCACCAACAAACTATCATGGTCCAACACACCAAGACAGTCGTGAAGAGGGCACGACACAACTTCTTCCCCCTCAGGAGACTGAAAAGATTTGGCATGGGTTCCCAGATCCTCAAAAAGTTATACAGCTGCACCATCGAGAGCCTCCTGACCGGTTGCATCACCGCCTGGTATACAACTGCTCGGCATCTGAAAGTAAGGCGCTACAGTGCGTATGGCCCAGTACATCACTGTGGCCCAGCTTCCTGCAATCCTGGACCTATATAATAGACGGTGTCAGAGGAAAGCCCACAAAATTGTCAGAGGCTCCAGTCACCCAAGTCATAGACTGTTTTCTCTGCTACCGCACGGCAATGGTACCGGAGCGCCAAGTCTAGGACCAAAAGAAACAGCTTCTACCCCCAAGCCATAAGACTGCTGAACAATTTATCAATTTGCCACTGGACTATTACATTGACGACATCCCCCCCCCCCCAACCCCCGCCCTCCATTTGTTTGTACACTGCTGCTACTCGCTGTTTATTATCTATGCATAGTCACTTCACCCCTACCTACATGTACAAATTACATCTAACCTATACCCCCGCACACTGACTTGGTACCGGTACCCCTGTATATAGCCTCGTTATTGTTATGGTATTGTGTTACTTTTGATTATTTTTTACATTCGTTTATTTGTTGGTTAAGGGCTTGTAAGTAAGCATTTCACGGTAAGATTTACACTTGTTGTATTTGGTGCATATGACAAATAACATTTGATTTCATTTGAATAATCGCTACAGCCATCAGATAACAACATATGATATGAGTAGCAGAAGTATAAAGCGTTATTTAGGGGGAACTTTCTGTACAGATTTAAATCACTCTACAAATCTTCAGTCTGCTGGGCAATTGTGACAAAAAGGGTTCCACAAGTGTCTAGCAGGTGCTTACTAAGTGCTTGTTTTCTGTAATTGCTTGCATTCAGTTTTTTGACATAGCTTTGTTGGAAGCTCATCGTTTTAGTCCAGGCTTGGCTTGAGCGTGTTCGGCCATAATAATAATAATAGGGCCAGCTGCCATGAAAAATAATTAAATACATTTCTATTAATGTAAAACAGACAAATCTTTCCTCATGAGAGAACTGAGAGACAGGATTTTATCTCAGCTTTGATAGATAAGAGTAGAATAGAAGACTTTAGAAATAAATTCCGTTGCCAGGTCTTGTTTTATAATTAAATTCTTATAGCCATATAATCTTTCAGTTTCATGGAAAAATAAGGCTTACGTGGTTTTAGACAGTCAAAGCCTAGATATGCATCACTCATGTTGAGGTGGAAATCTTACACCCATAGCGACTGATTGATGAAAATCTAACAAAAGCTAAGAAAAGGTACAAATACAATGTAATAATGAAGTACTAACTGAAACATAACATTCGTGTGAGATAGTTGGTAGAGCATTGCGCTTGCAACGCCAGAGTTTTGGGTTCGATTCCCACGGGGGACCAGTAAGAAAAAGTATGAAAAATGTATGCAACCACTACTGTAAGTTGCTCTGGATAAAAGCGTCTGCTAAATTACTAACATGTAAATGTATTGATTCTGACAGGGATTATAGAACAGTGAAAATAATGACTGAGTTAGAAGACTAATTTAGAAGTTCCATGCTGTCTGTGTTCCATGTCCAATTCTGAGAGAGGAAGACAGGGAACACTGAGTGGCTTGTAGAGATGGCGGAGTAATCACCTTCTTTTACGCCCTGGCTAGCTAGCGCTCGGCTGTTCATTGGTTCGCTCGCTCGCTCGCTCGCTCCTCAAATCAAATTGTATATAGATGTCATGCTAGTGAGGGCCGAGAATCCACTCTCACATAGGTATGTGGTTGCAAAGGACCTCAGTGTCTTAACACTGAAATTTGCCATGGCAGGACACTCTGACCGCAGCCCAATCCAGATATCTGGCAGTGGCTTCTGATTAAATTACATTTTCATAGAACCGGTTGTTGCAATTTCGATGAGGCTCTCTTGTTCAGATATCGGTAAGTGGACTGGAGGCAGGGCATGAAAGGGATAACAAATCCACTTGTTTGTGTCATCCGTTTCGGGAAAGTACCTGCATAATTGCGCACCCAACTCAGGTGCTTTGCTACATCAAATTTGACATTATCCGTAAGCTTGAGTTCATTTGCACACAAAAAATCATACAATGATTGAAAGACCTGTGTGTTGTCCTTGTTAAAACCTCTTAGCGCTAGGGGTCAATTTCTTTTGTTTCTGTTGAAAATAACGTGCCCAACATAAACGGACATTTTCTCTGGCCCAGATCGTAGAATATGCATATAATTTACAGATTAGGATAGAAAACACTCCAAAGTTTCCAAAGTTTCCAAAACTGTCAAAATATTGTCTGTGAGTATAACAATACCTGAGAATATGTAACCCGGAAGTGATATTCTTTTTTAAAAATCTGTGTTTCCTGGCCCGCCTATCCTCCATTTAAAGGGGTATCAACCAGATTCCTTTTCCAATGGCTTCCTCAGGCTGTGACCAGGCTGTAGACATAGTTTCAGGCTTTTATTTTGAAAAATGAACGAGTTTTTTCAAAACTAGTCAAGTGTCCTCCGAATAGTTCCTGCGCGCGCGAGAGGAGCTCCCCATTTTTCGTTTGTCTCTTATTGAATAGGTAATGGTCCGGTTGAAATATTATCGATTATGTTTGTTAAAAACAACCTGAGGATTGATTATAAAACATTTGACATGTTTCTACGACCATTACGGATACTTTTTGGAATTTGTCGAACAGAACACGGCTTTGATTTTCTGAGCATAATGCGCAACCCAAATGGCGGTTTTTGGTGATAAAAGTCATATTTATCGAACAAAAATAACATTTGTTTTGTAACTGGGAGTCTCGTGAGTGGAAACATCCGAAGATTATCAAAGGTAAGCGATTAATTTCATTGCTTTTCTGACTTTCGTGACCAAGCTAACCAAGCTAATATAAGGCTAGCTTGTTGTAGCATTGAAAGCTACACTCACAAAAGCTTGGATTTCTTTCGCTGTAAAGTATATTTTCAAAATCTGACACGATAGGTGGAGTTAACTTCTTGTCAATACAGGGGTGCTGTTTTCGCATTAGCATAAATGGCTCAACAGATTAAACTGCCTCTTCTTTAATTATTGCTCTTATATAGCATATAAATAATACCGTTGGAAGAAAACAATCTCCAGTTTCTAAAACGTTTCAATTTTGTCTCTGAGTGATTCAGAAGTCATTTCACAGCACTTTCCATGACCAAAGAACATAAAATCAAGATGTTTTGTGCTGGCTTCAAAGCTCTGCCTATATATGTCATGTCCTATGACCCGAAACACAACTCACTGGCCTTCCTCTGGGTGTCTAGAGACGTCAGAGGAAAAATTTCTTGTCTATCTGGGACTGACGTGAAATGAGAGCAAAATCTTTGGCATGACCGACAACTTCCGGTTCTCGATTGGATGAATTAGAGCTACGTTTTTCTTTGTGTGCGGCCATTATTATCTCCGTGTCGAAGTTTGTTTGATACATGTGACCAGATCATCGTAATGTATGTTTTTTCAATATAGTTTATCAGATTATTTGAATTTTTTAGGGAGTTTTGCGGTGTTCAGTTGTTAGATTTTAGTATCGTTGAGAATACGTGCCACTCCACCGGGTACCTGTGCTAAATGGAGAGGGAAAAGAACGACTCTGAACGCACACCACAACTCATCTTGACAATGGACACTTTGATCAACATTCTGATGAAAGAGCAGCCATAGTAAGACCCAATTTACGATGTTATATCATATCTGTTGTGCATGTGATCTTGCGTGGGCGCCAGCCGAATTGCCTGGTATAGCTATGCTAATTTAGCGCTACATTTTGTTTTCGTTATAAACATTTTATAAATCTGAAATATTGTTTGGATTCACCAGATGTTGGGCTTTCAATATCTGTACGCTGTGTATTTTCTGAAATGTTTTAAAATGAGTAATTAGTTATATGACGTTGGTCTCTGTAATTATTCTGGCTGGGTCGGCACCTTTTCAGAATGCAGCTGCAATGTAGAACTGTGATTTATACTGAAAATGCACATTTTCAAAAAAAAACTATGCAATACCATAAATATGTTATCAGACTGTCATCTTATGAATTTGTTTCTTGGTTAGTGGTATATATATTTTTATTTAGTCGATTAGTGATAGCTACTGACGCAGGGAAAAACTGTTGGGAGTGAAAAATCCTCTCCTTTGCTAACGTGGTTAGCTAATAGATTTACATATTGTGTCTTCCCTGTAAAACATTTTAAAAATCTGAAATGGTGGCTTTATTCACAAGACCTGTATCTTTCATCTGGTGTCTTGGACTTGTGATTTAATGATATTTAGATGCTACAAGTTACTTGTGACGCTATGCTAGCTATGCTAATCAGTGTGTGGGGGTGGGGGGTGTCCCGGATCCGGGATTGATACTCGTGAAAGGTTTAACAAGCTAAGCTGTGTTTTGGTATATTTCACTTGTGATTGCATGTTTAAATATTTTTTGTATATTTTTGCATTTGCCGCCCTGCATTCTAGCGGTTGTGTAGGAAAGTGATCCCGTAAAAGGGATCGTAGCTGAGAGAAGTTACCTTTCACGAGTATCAACCCCGATCCGGGAGCACCCCCACCCCCCACACACTGATTAGCATAGCTAGCATAGCTTCAGAAGTAGATAGTAGCATCTAAATATCATTAATCACAAGTCCAAGACACCAGATGAAAGATACAGATCTTGTGAATAAAGCCACCATTTCAGATTTTTAAAATGTTTACAGGGAGACAAAATATGTAAATCTATTAGCTAAACACGTTAGCAAAATACACCACTATTCTACTCCATCAGTTTCTTACTCCTTCAGGTGCTATCACCAATTCGCTCAACTAAGATATTGATATCCACTAACAAGAGAAAAACCTCTTCAGATGACAGTCTGATAACATATTCATGTATAGGATAGTTTTTGTTAGAAAAAAGTGCATATTTCAGGTAGAAATCACAGTTTCAATTGCACCCACCATCACAAATCGACTAGAATTACTAGATAGAGCAACGTGTATGACCAATTTACTCATCATAAACATTTCATAAAAATAGACAAAGCATAGCAATGGAAAGCCCAGTTCTTGTGATTTCAGACCATATTTCAGATTTTCTAAGCGTTTTTCAGCGAAAACACAATAAATCGATAAGTTAGCATACAATGAACAAACGTTACCAGAGCATCGATTCCAGCCAAGAGCGCTATAACGTAATCACGCCAAAATATATTAATTTTTTCACTAACTTCTCAGAATTCTTCCGATGACCACTCCTGTAACATCATTTTACAATATATATACAGTTTGTTCGAAAAGGTGCATATTTAGCCATACAAAACCGTGGTTACACAATAAAAATACTAGGAAATCAAGCCTCAATATGTCTGACGTCATCTATCAGAGTGACTAGTTTAATTGAAAGCTAATCATATACTTGACTAAAAAATACAGGGTTGACAGCAATCGAAAGACAAATTAGTTCTTAATGCAACCGGGATTTAACTTTTTAAAATTATCCTTACTTTTCAATACAGGGTTGGCCAAGTGAAGCTATACCAACAAAATGGCGAAATATGCGTTTAAAATATTTCGACAGAAACACGATTATCATATTAAATATTGCTTACTTTGAGCTGTTCTTCCATCATATTTTGGGCAATGTATCCTTTCTATGTTATAAACGTCTTTTGGTCGATAGATGTCCTCTGTCCTCCGAAATATCCACTAAACGTCGAACGGACTCCAAAAGCGTGTCCAAGTTTCAGAGTGCACGACAAATAAATTCTCAGAATCGCACTAAACGGATATAATTGATATAAAACGGTTCAAATTCACTACATTATGATGTTTTTAACAACTATAACGAATGAAAACATGACCGGAGAAATATTGCTGGTTAGAAAACGATTTGGAACGAGGCAGGTCCGATGCCTTCACGCTTGAGGCGCACGTTGAGAAAGGGAGGTCTCTGTACATTTTTGTCATTTATAATGGCTGTGAACGTCCCATCGACTTCATTGAAAACGTGATGACGTAACAGACCCAGAGGAAGACGTAGGCAGTGTCGGTTTCTTCATAGCATTCACTGTGGCCTTATAACAACCCCAGATCAGAGGTAAAAATTTCTGAAATCTGAACCCTGTCATGAAAAGTGCTGTAGAAATTGTTCTGTACCACTCAGAGACAAAATTCCACTTCTATAGAAACTAGAAGGTGTTTTCTATCCAATAATAACAATAATATGCATATTGTACGATCAAGAATTTAGCACGAGGCAGTTTAATTTGGAGACACAAATATGCTAATGCGGAACAGCACCCCCTATAGTTGCAAGAAGTTAATGCAGACAGAGAAGAGCTCCAACTTCTTAATCATAGCCTTCATTTTGTCTCGCACATTGAATATAGGTGCGGAGAGTCCCTGTAATCCTAGATTCAGATCATTCAGGCGAGAAAAAACATCACCCAGATAGGCCAGTCTTGTGAGAAACTCGTCATCATGCAAGCGATCAGACAAGTGAAAATTATGGTCAGTAAAGAAAACTTTAAGCTCGTCTCTCAATTCAAAAAAACGTGTCAATACGTTGTCCCTTGATAACCAGCGCACTTCTGTATGTTGTAAAAGCGTTACATGGTCGCTGCCCATATCACTGCATAGTGCAGAAAATACACGAGYGTTCAGGGGCCTCGATTTAACAAAGTTAACCATTTTCTCTGTAGTGTCCAAAACGTCTTTCAAGCTGTCAGGCATTCCCTTGGCAGCAAGTGCCTCTCGGTGGATGCTGCAGTGTACCCAAGAGACGTCGGGAGCAACTGCTTGCACACGCGTTACCACTCCACTATGTCTCCCTGTCATGGCTTTTGCGCCATAAGTACAGATACCAACATGAGCAGAAGCTACATTTGGCTACATACGGACCTTTAGTGGAATTCCTGTGAGAGAGTAACGGTTAATGTGATTGGATGTTAATTATTTGACTAGGCTACCTGTATTTGTGTTGTTATTTCGCTGAACTCTAGATGGTTTAATTTTATTTTTAGCAGTGAAACGAGGCTACTCAGGTGAGAGAAAAAAACTCACCCAAATGTATAGCCCCGTTGGAAAATATAAATGCACTGTTTGAAAATGTGAAGAAAAAAATAAGTAAAAAAATAAAAAACGTATTTTTTTGTAAATACAATTCTCGTCTGTGCTAGCAAAACAGTCCTGTAGCATAGCATCCGCGTCATCTGACCACTTCTGTATTAAGCGAGTCACTGGTACTTCCTGCTTTAGTTTTTGCTTGTAAGAAGGAATCAGGAGGATATAATTATGGTCAGATATACCAAATGGAGGGCGGGGGAAAGCTCTGTGCATATCCCTGTGTGTGGAGTAAAGGTGGTCTAGAGTTTTTGGGCATTAGTCAGTGAGAGCTAGCAGTGTCTGGAACAGGTTGAAAGGAGAGTGACTGTTGAGGCATACTTTTCCATTGCCAAGGGTCCAGTGGGACTGGGACCTGTTCCCACAGTTGGGGCATCTGTCATGTGATCTCATGTGACCCTTAATGCCCTTGGCTGTTCACTGATTATTAGATCTGTTTGTGCAGTCTTACCAACTCCTATGCTCATTGTCGTGCCATGAGTTGCCGGGGCGGCACAAGCAGATCTGGGGCCACATTTCCCTTCCTGTCCTGCCTAGACTTTGTAGTTTGCTACAGTTTTACTCCCATTTATACCCATATTATTTTTGCGATACTTATTGGTATCGAAGTGAGAACAATGTTTCTACTTCTGGATCCTACGACACCAGCCATGACAAGACCTCTACCAAGGCTTTTCCATTCAACGAACACCTCCAAAGCCCGCTGCCACACTCATCTCCTGGCCATAGTCACAAAGCTCTTTCCCTTTCTTTTGCACTACGTGCTCATAAAGACGCACTCCAGTCTCTTTTTCTCCTCATTTAACATCTGATTTACTTAACAAAATGCACATCTCAATAGGTGGTCCAGAGATGACATAACATAGCACAAGTGGGAGGGGAGCTTCCTATTTTGTCCTCTATTGTTCTAACAAGCAGGGGGAGGCCAATGACATTAGAGGGCACCATTAGACCAACTCCTTGAACGGCCAACTATTTTGTTCACATTTTTTTTTACCCTTATGTGTGAGTACATTACTGTATTTATACTTGGAATATTGTTTTTCAACAGGAAAAGTTAAAAAAATTGCTGAAGTGCGTCTTTAAACTACATACTTTGCATGGTCTGTACCTTGTGAATTCACAATGAAGAGATGTGTTGAATGAAGGAAATTCAACATTGACGTAAGCTTGGGGACATGTTCCTTTTGGTAGGCAAATGTATGCTTTCCTGGTGTTTGTGTTTGAAAAACAAAGCTCAATGTTGATTTTTGTTATTTAGTCATGGGATTTAGTCTGTCTCTGAGTAACCCATGAGTAACCCATTCTAATTCTCTAAAAGGCCATGGAAATAAAACGAATTTGTTAACACTTTACTTGAATGGGATATACATTAGGCATAGCACCTTTATAAAAACATTCATACCACCTTCATGAGTGTTGCAGATCATTCATAAGTACTTTCATAACACATTTATTCACCATCATTCATGAATACTTTTCTAAATAAAAGTCCACTTTATTTATCCAGTGTAAGCCTTCAACCAACATTTGTATTTTAGAGCCACAGTACCCAACCCCCTAAGTGATACCCTAAGAACACTTATCTTAGCAGAGAACACGATGTAGGTCTAACATGACATTTACGATTGCTGCTCCAGGCCAGAACTCCCTCTAGGCCAGGTACTGTGCTTGCTTCAGATCTGCCTTCTCACGGATTGAAAGATCACTAGAGAGGATACAAAACAGTCACTAATAACCTTACAACTTTTGTTGGTTGTATTTTGGCTATACAATGTCTTCTCAACCAGAAAACCAGTTTATCAACCAGAAAATGATGTAATTGAGACATGTTCCCAACGGATGAAAGAGAGAACACTGCGCTCACTGGGAAAGGAAATGTCATGACCATTAGGAACTTTATGGTTTTATATGACAATTATTAGACTGTGATTTGATATGTGACATTATTAGTTTGGTCTCCATGGATATAAAGATATTGTGTGGGAATTTGAAAATGGTACATGCTCCATGGATATCAGAAGTCTGCTCAGCTGTGGGGGAAAAAGTTACAATTTCTGAATAAGTTAGTTTAGGTGAACATCTGATTTTTATTTATTTTATTTAACCTTTATTTAACTAGGCAAGTCAGTTAAGAACAAATTCTTATTTAACAAGGACGGGCTACCAAAAGGCAAAAGGCCTTTTTAAATGTTTTAAATAAATACAAAATAAATATAGGACAAAACACACATCACAACAAGAGAGACAACACAACACTACATAAAGAGAGACCTAAGACAACAACATAGCAAAGCAGCAACACATGGCAACACAGCATGGTAGCAACACAACATAACAACAACATGGAAGCAACACAACATGGTAGCAGCACAAAACATGGCACAAACATTATTGGGCACAGACAACAGCACAAAGGGCAAGAAGGTAGAGACAACAATACATCACACAAACTGTCAGTAAGAGTGTCCATGATTGAGTCTTTGAATGAAGAGATAAAGGATAAAACTGTCTAGTTTGAGTGTTTGTTGCAGCTCGTTCCTGTCTCTAGCTGCAGCGAACTGAAAATACGAGCGACACAGGGATGTGTGTGCTTTAGGGGACCTTTAACAGAATGTGACTGGCAGAACGGGTGTTGTATGTGGAGGATGAGGGCTGCAGTAGATATCTCAGATAGGCCTCACTCCCCCCTAAGAGGGTTTTATAAATAAGCATCAACCAGTGGGTCTTGTGACAGGTATACGGAGATGACCAGGTTACAGAGGAGTATAGAGTGCAGTGATGTGTCCTATAAGGAGCATTGGTGGCAAATCTGAAGGCTGAAGAACATCTAGCTGCTCGAAAGCGCCCTTACCTGCCGATCTATAAATCGGTGATATCATATATTATTTTTATTTTTTCAACTAGGCAAGACAGTTAACACATTTTTATTTACAATGGCGGCCTAGGAACAGTGGGTTAACTGCCTTGTTCAGGGGCAGAACAACAGATTTTTACCTTGTCAGCTCGGGGATCTCGCAACCTTTCGGTTACTAGTCCAAAGCTCTAACCACTAGGCTACCCTGCCAACCTATGATATCATAATTTATGATGCCAATTTTCAATCGAATATTCCAACTGCAATAGTAATGTTTTAAATTGTGGTTGTGTACATGTTGCTTACTACGCATTGGGTGATAAACATTTTATATTTAGGGTTTATGGATGCAGGTTATGGAACTGCTTCAGGCATTAATAAAGATTTTTACTTTTTTCAATAATATACAGGTTACTGAAGGCTTCTCACTTTCTGTCTCAATATACATTTCGGTACCTCAGGTTGTAAGCCTAATAGCAGCTGTTAACCCCAAATTGATGAGGTGAGGCCCGGGTTGATGGTCTGGGTGGATGTTCCAATTCCCATTTCAGGTAACTGCGATAAGCCTCCCATCTGGTTTGGAGTATAGGTTCTTTGAACCAATGCCTCTGATATGAGCCACACTGTGGCAGTTCTGTGTCCCTACAGTTGTTTAAAGAATTCACCTACAGTATAGTGTGATAAATCAGACCACCGCTTTCAAGCTGCACTTCAGCACTCTATGCATTTTAATTAAACACAGTTTAGTGAGTCAGGAAGTTTGGTTTGATATGTTAGGGTAAACAAACTGCTTCATGCACATCATATAAGAGAAATATAGACATTTATCGACCCACCTCTTTCAAGCTTCACTTCAGCAATAACATCCTCCTCCAATAATACCGTGGCAGTCCTGTCTCAGGCACTGTGTGTATTTCCATGCTGTTAAACCAAAGGTTATTTTTTTGTGAGCTATCTCTTTGGTTAAATGTTTGTTATGTGCACGGCATACACAATCAAGAGGAAATACATACTATAAAATGTACACATTGTTCTGTAAAAGTCTCACCTGTCTCTGATGTGGATTTGACTGAATTCATGCTGTGCGAAGGAACACCCATAAGCCTGTGTCACCACACACACCAACACAGACACACGCACACAAACAGATTCTATTTAGCAAGTGTATCTTGCCATTGAAACTCTGTACCAAAATAATCAGAGCAAAGACCAACAGGACAGAAGAGAGGATGACTGACGAAAGACAACAGAACAGAAAAGAGGATGACTGAACGTTGACAACAGAACAGAAGAGAAAATGACTGAACGTTGACAACAGAACAGAGGAGAAAATGACTGAACGTTGACAACAGAACAGAGGAGAAGATGACTGAACGTTGACAACAGAACAGAAGAGAGGATGACTGAATGTTGACAACAGAACAGAGGAGAGGATGACTGAACATTGACAACAGAACAGAACTGACGAAAGACAACAGAACAGAAGAAAGGATGAATGACCAAAGACAACAGTACAGAGGAGAGGATGACTGACGAAATACAACAGAACAGAAGAGAGGATGACTGAATGCTGACAACAGAACAGAAGAGAGGATGACTGACCAAAGACAACAGAACAGAGGAGAGGATGACTGACGAAATACAACAGAACAGATGAGAGGATGACTGAATACTGACAACAGAACAGACGAGAGGATGACTGACCAAAGACAACAGAACAGAAGAGAGGATGACTGACCAAAGACAACAGAACAGAAGAGAGGATGACTGACCAAAGACAACAGAAAAGTACAACAGAAGCATCTTTATCTGTCTTGTTTTTCTCCTCCGAGAGAGGCAGAGACTTAGAGAGAGATGTGATGAAGGAGATGAGCCAGTGTGTGATAACTACACACACACACACACACACACACACATGCATGCATGCATGTAGACACACGTACACACACACACGCATGCAGACACACGTACACACACACACGCATGCGTGCATGCGCACACACACACTCCTAAGTACTGGAGCAGGCAGGACAGTGTGTTTTTTTATACTAGACAGGCCATTTGCTATATTTCACACACTAAGACTGGAAAGAAATGAAGGTTTGGCTGGAGATACACTGAGGCGCCAAAGGTGTTTTTAAACATCCTCAGACAGAATGTTGAATTGTCTTTTCTACACTTGGATATACACTCCACGTGTAGCCTATGTCAGGCTCTGGAAGCAGTTTGTGTCACGATCGTTGTAAAGATGAGACCAAGGTGAGTAGAGTTCCACATAATTTTAATCACAACACAAACGAGGAAAATGGCTACCTAAATATGGAATTGAATATGGAACCATATCAGGCCAACATAGACATACAAAAACCCCTAGACATACAAAAACCCCTAGACATACAAAAACCCTAGACATACAAAAACTAGCGTACCCACCCTAGTCACACCCTGACCTAACCAAAATATATAGAAAAACCGAGATATCTAAGGTCAGGGCGTGACAGTTTGGGTCAGGTTGTGCATAACTATGTTACCCTGTTGTACCTGCTGTATGGCTCTCTTTGGTTGAATTGATGATAAATTCTATTACAAAATTAAATTCTCATATGACAGCAGAAGGACACCACATGGTGATATTACAGTAGTTGTATCTATGTGATGTCATACGTGATCTATCTATTTTTTTGTGGTGGATATTACAATGGCCTGTTGTCTAGTGTTACCAAACTCCACTGAGCATAAAGCCATCGTATGGTTAATTTCAAGACATCTGCAGGTGCGTGCGTGCGTGGGCGTGTGTGTGTGCGTGCGCGTGTATGCGTGTGTGTGTGTGCGTATGTGTGTGTGCGCGCATGTGCGCGTGTGCATGTGTGTGCATGCGTGTGCGTGCGTGTGTGTGTGTGCGTGCATGTGCGTGTGCGTATGTGTGTGTGCATGTAGCTTGGCTTCCATTTCTATTTTCCACTCATGAGAGAAGGAATCCTGTGAGCTGAGGTCTAGCAGAGGTGGTGGAAACAGACAGGGGGCAGTTATCTGTGGTGCCAGTAACACATGGCTTCATCAAGCTACATTATTATTATTATTATTCTAAGTTCACTGAACCAAAAACAGATGGGAGTAGAGGATAAGCTGAAGAACACAGAAACAGACCACATTTCAACTACAGTTGTCATCTGATGTGGATTCAAGAGAGAACATCTACAGGTAATTGAATCTTTAGTGCACTCCATGCCTTTGCTTAAATCCTAAACATATATTGATTATCAAACTTCTTATGGCTGAGATCCCATTAACGGGATCGATATGACAACAGCCAGTGAAAGTGCAGGGCGACAAATTCAAAACAACAGAAATCTCATAATTATAATTCCTCAAACATACAAGTATTTCACACCATTTTTAACCATTCTTGTTAATCCCACCACAGTGTCCGATTTCAAATAGGCTTTACAGTGAAAGCACCACAAACGATTATGTTAGGTGAGTGCCTATTCACAGTAAAACACAGCCATTTTTCCAGCCAAAGAGAGGAGTCACAAAAAGCAGAAATAGAGATAAATGAATCACTAACCTTTGA
This sequence comes from Salvelinus sp. IW2-2015, assembly GCF_002910315.2. Classification (NCBI taxonomy): domain Eukaryota; kingdom Metazoa; phylum Chordata; class Actinopteri; order Salmoniformes; family Salmonidae; genus Salvelinus; species Salvelinus sp. IW2-2015. The sequence continues at coordinate 36,343,218 of NC_036851.1, read as the reverse complement.
TGATCTTCATCAGATGACACTCATAGGACTTCATGTTACACAATACATGTATGTTTTGTTCGATAAAGTTCATATTTATATCAAAAAATCTCAGTATACATTGGCGCGTTCTGTTCAATAGTTCCAAAAACATCCGGTGATTTTGCAGAGCCACATCAATTTCCAGAAATACTCATCATAAATGTTGATGAAAATACAACTATTATACATGGAACATTAGATAAACTTCTCCTTAATGCAACCGCTGTGTCAGATTTTTTTTTTTAAATACAGAAAAAGCAAACCATGCAATCATCTGAGTACGGCGCTCAGAGCCCAAAACAACCATAAAGATATCCACCATGTTGTGTAGTCAACAGAAYTCAGAAATAGCATTATAAATAGTCACTTACCTTTGATGATCTTCATCAGAATGCACTCCCAGGAATCCCAGTTCCACAGTAAATGTTTGATTTGTTCGATAAAGTTCATCATTTATGTCCTTTTGTTAGCGCGTTCAGTTCACAAATCAAAATTCATGAGGCGCAGGAGCAGACGAAAAGTCAAAAAGTTCCGTTACAGTCCGTAGAAACATGTCAAACGATGTATAGAATCAATCTTTAGGATGTTTTTAACATAAATCTTCAATAATGTTACAACCGGAGAATTCCTTTGTCTATAGAAATGCAATAGAACAGAGCTCGCTCTCACGTGAACAAGCGTCACGAGCTCATGGCACTCTGCCAGACACCTGGCTCAAACAGCCCTTATGAGCCCCCACTTCACAGTAGAAGCATTAGGTTCTACAAGGACTGTTGACATCTAGTGGAAGCCTTAGGAAGTGCAATATGACCAATATCCCACTGTGTATTCGATAGGCCAAGAGTTGAAAACCTACAAACATCAGATTTCCCACTTCCTGGGTGGATTTTTTCTCAGGTTTTTGCCTGCCATATGAGTTCTGTTATACTCAAATCAAATCAAATCAAATGATATTTATAGAGCCCTTCGTACATCAGCTGATATCTCAAAGTGCTGTACAGAAACCCAGCCTAAAACCCCAAACAGCAAGCAATGCATGTGTAGAAGCACGGTGGCTAGGAAAAACTCCCTAGAAAGGCCAAACCTAGGAAGAAACCTAGAGAGGAACCAGGCTATGAGGGGTGGCCAGTCCTCTTCTGGCTGTGCCGGGTGGAGATTATAACAGAACATAGCCAAGATGTTCAAATGTTCATAAATGACCAGCATGGTCAAATAATAATAATCACAGTAGTTGTCGAGGGTGCAGCAAGTCAGCACCTCAGGAGTAAATGTCAGTTGGCTATTCATAGCGATCATTAAGAGTGTCTCTACCGCTCCTGCGGTCTCTAGAGAGTTGAAAACAGCAGCTCTGGACAAGTAGCACGTCCGGTGAACAGGTCAGGGTTCCATAGCCGCAGGCAGAACAGTTGAAACTGGAGCAGCAGCACGCCAGGTGGACTGGGGACAGCAAGGAGTCATCATGCCAGGTCGTCCTGAGGCATGGTCCTAGGGCTCAGGTCCTCCGAGAGAGAGAGAGAGAAGAGAGAATTAGAGAGAGCATACTTAAATTCACACAGGACACCGGATAAGACAGGAGAAGTACTCCAGATATAACAAACTGACCCTACCCCCCGACACATAAACTACTGCAGCATAAATACTGAGAGCTGAGACAGGAGGGTCAGGAGACACTGTGGCCCCATCCGATGATACCCCGGACAGCGCCAAACAGGAAGGATATAACCCCACCCATTTGCCACAGCCCCCACACCACTAGAGGGATACCTTCAACAACCAACTTACCATCCTGAACAAGGCGAGTATAGCCCACAAAGATCTCCGCCACGGCACACCCCAGGGGGACGCCAACAGACAGGAAGATCACGTCAGTGTCTCAACCCACTCAAGTGACGCACCCCTCCTAGGGACGGCATGAAAGAGCACCAGTAAGCCAGTGACTCAGCCCCCATAATAGGGTTAGAGGCAGAGAATCCCAGTGGAGAGAGGGGAACCGGCCAGGCAGAGACAGCAAGGGCGGTTCGTTGCTCCAGAGCCTTTCCGTTCACCTTCACACTCCTGGGCCAGACTACACTCAATCATATGACCCACTGAGAGATGAGTCTTCAGTAAAGACTTAAAGTTGAGACCGAGTCTGCGTCTTTCACATGGTAGGCAGACCATTCCATAAAAATGGAGATCTATAGGAGAAAGCCCTGCCTCCAGCTGTTTGCTTAGAAATTCTAGGGACAATTAGGAGGCCTGCGTCTTGTGACCGTAGCATACGTGTAGGTATGTACGGCAGGACCAACTCGGAAAGATAGGTAGGAGCAAGCCCATGTAACGCTTTGTAGGTTAACAGTAAAACCTTGAAATCAGCCCTTGCCTTAACAGGAAGCCAGTGTAGGGAGGCTAGCACTGGAGTAATATGATAATTTTTTGGGGGTTCTAGTCAGGATTCTAGCAGCCGTATTTAGCACTAACTGAAGTTTATTTAGTGCTTTATCCGTGTAGCCGAAAGTAGAGCATTGCAGTAGTCCAACCTAGAAGTAACAAAAGCATGGACCAATTTCTCTGCATTATTTTTGGACGGAAAATTTCTGATTTTTGCAATGTTACGTCGATGGAAAAAAGCTGTCCTTGAAACAGTCTTGATATGTTCGTCAAAAGAGAGATCAGGGTCCAGAGTAACGCTGAGGTCCTTCACAGTTTTATTTGAGACGACTTTACAACCATCAAGATTTATTGTCAGATTCAACAGAAGATCTCTTTGTTTCTTGGGACCTAGAACAAGCACCTCTGTTTTGTCCGAGGTTAAAAGTAGAACGTTTTCAGCCATCCACTTCCTTATGTCTGAAACACAGGCTTCTAGCGAGGGCAATTTTGGGGCTTCACCATGTTTCATTGAAATGTACAGCTGTGTGTCATCCGCATAGCAGTGAAAGTTAACATTATGTTTTCGAATGACATCCCCAAGAAGTAAAATATATAGTGAAAACAATAGTGGTCCTAAAACGGAACCTTGAGGAACACCGAAATGTACAGTTGATTTGTCAGAGGACAAACCATTCACAGAGCCAAACTGATATCTTTCTGACAGATAAGATCTAAACCAGGCCAGAGCTTGTCGGTGTAGACCAATTTGGGTTTCCAATCTCTCCAAAAGAATGTGGTGATCGATGGTGTCAAAGGCAGCACTAAGGTCTAGTTGCACGAGGACAGATGCAGAGCCTCGGTCTGACGCCATTAAAAGGTAATTTACCACCATCACATGTGCAGTCTCAATGCTATGATGGGGTCTAAAACCAGACTGAAGCATTTCGTATACATTGTTTGTCTTCAGGAAGGTAGTGAGTTGCTGCGCAACAGCTTTTTCTAAACTTTTTGAGAGGAATGGAAGATTCGATATAGGCCGATAGTTTTTTATATTTTCTGGGTCAAGGTTTGTCTTTTTCAAGAGAGGCTTTATTACTGCCACTTTTAGTGAGTTTGGTACACATCCCYTGAATAGAGAGCCGTTTATTATGTTCAACATAGGAGGGCCAAGCACATGAAGCAGTTCTTTAAGTAGTTTAGTTGGAATAGGGTCCAGTATGCAGCTTGAAGGTTTAGATGCCATGATTATTTTCATCATTGTGTCAAGAGATATAGTACTAAAACACTTGATCCTACGTCCTGTCAGAGCTGTGCAGACTCAGGACAGCTGAGCTTTGGAGGAATACGCAGATTTAAAGAGGAGTCCGTAATTTGCTTTCTAATGATCATGATCTTTTCCTCAAAGAAGTTCATGAATTTATTACTGCTGAAGTAAAAGCCATCATCACTTGGGGAATGCTGCTTTTTAGTTAGCTATGCGACAGTATCAAAAATAAATTTTGGATTGTTCTTATTTTCCTCAATTAAGTTGGAAAAATAGGATGATTGAGCAGCAGTGAGGGCTCTTCGATARTGCACGSTACTGTCTTTCCAAGCTAGTCGGAAGACTTCCAGTTTGGTGTGGCGCCATTTCCGTTCCAATTTTCTGGAAGCTTGCTTCAGAGCTCGGGTATTTTCTGTATACCAGGGAGCTAGTTTCTTATGACAAATGTTTTTAGTTTTTAGGGGTGCAACTGCATCTAGGGTATTGCGCAAGGTTAAATTGAGTTTCTCAGTTAGGTGGTTAACTGATTTTTGTCCTCTGACGTCCTTGGGTAGGCAGAGGGAGTCTGGAAGGGCATCAAGGAATCTTTGTGTTGTCTGAGAATTTATAGCACGACTTTTGATGCTCCTTGGTTGGGGTCTGAGCAGATTATTTGTTGCGATTACAAACGTAATAAAATGGTGGTCCGATAGTCCAGGATTATGAGGAAAAACATTAAGATCTACAACATTTATTCCATGGGACAAAACTAGGTCCAGAGTATGACTGTGGCAGTGAGTAGGTCCAGAGACATGTTGGACAAAACCCACTGAGTCGATGATGGCTCCGAAAGCCTTTTGGAGTGGGTCTGTGGACTTTTCCATGTGAATATTAAAATCACCAAAAATGTGAATATTATCTGCTATGACTACAAGGTCCGATAGGAATTAATTCCTTTCCTACACTGAAATTACCCTTGCCTAACGATTGTGTCTGAAGCTGGGCTTGCAGCACAGCTATCCTCGCCGTAAGGATCGTTCTCCTGTATATTATGAGTACAGCGACTGCAATTAGAAGGCATCATGTTAATGTTACTACTTAGCTTCGGCTGTTGAAGGTGCTGACGAACCATGTCCAGATAAAGCGTCCGGAGTGAAAAAGTTGAATGAAAAAAAAAGTTGGGAGGGAAAAACTAAAAATATAAACAGTAATTAAAAAGTAAAAACCGTAAAGTTGTCAGGTAGCAAAGTAAGGTTGGCAACAAAACGCACAGCAACMRGTCTGCAAGTTGCAAGTTCAAGAGGAAGTGACGAGCTGAAAGACATCATTCAAACAGTTTTAGAATCTTCAGAGTGTTTTCTATCCAAATATACTGATATATGCATATCTTAGCTTCTGGGACTGAGTAGCAGGCAGTTTACTCTGGGCACCTTATTTATCCAAGCTACTCAATACTGCCCCCAGCCATAAGAAGTTATCAAAATGTTGATTCCTGGAATGTATTTCAACCAAATATAATGTTTCATGGAGAGTGCTTTGATAGACATATTTTGCAGGATGGAGAAAGTTTACTATGATAATGTTACGTGCGATATGTGATAAGACTTTTATCTGAACCAAGGTTTGTAACTTCAGCCATAAAACGATGGCACACATCCAGTGAGCATGTGATTGTAATCCAAGCCCAGGTGATTAACTCTTGAGTCTCAATCCACCAAACTCTCTATGGTGTTCACATCCTTCCTCTCTCTAATACACACACACAGGCACGTATGAACGCACACACACACACACACACACACACACACATGCACTCACACACACAGCGAGAGAGAGAAAGAGAGAGAGTGTGAGAGAGAAATATATATACAGTGCCTTCAGAAAGTATTCAGACTCCTTCACTTTTTCCACATTCTGTTATGTTACAGCCTTATTCTAAAATGGATCCTCCCCCAAAATACTCATCAATATACACACAATACCCCATAATGACAAAGCGAAAACAGGCTTTTAAAATGTTTTGCAAAATGTATAAACAATAAAAAACAGATATACCTTATTTACATAGGTATTCAGACCCTCAAAATAGAGCTCAGGTACATCCTGTTTCCATTGATCATCCTTGAGATGTTTCTACAACTTGACTGGAGTCCACCTGTGGTAAATTCAATTGATTGGATATGATTTGGAAAGGTCCCATAGTTGACAGTGCATGTCAGAGCAAAAAACAAGCCATGAGTTCAAAGGAATTGTCTGTAGAAATCCAAGACAGGATTGTGTCGAGGCACAGCTCTGGGAAAGGGTACCAAAACATTTCAGCAGCATTGAAGGTCCCCAAGGACACAGTGGCCTCCATCATTCTTAAATGGAAGAAGTTTAGAACCACCCAGCCTCTTCCTAGAGCAGGCCACCCGGCCAAACTGAGCAATCAGGGGAGAAGGGCCTTGGTCAGGGAGGTGACCAAGAACCCGATGGTCACTCTGATAGAGCTCTAGAGTTTCTCTGTGGAGATGGGAGAACCTTACAGAAGAACAACCATCTCTGCAGCACTCCACCAATCAGACCTTCATGGTAGTGGCCAGACGAAAGTCACTCCTCAGTAAAAGGCACCATCCATAGAGTGAAGCATGGTGGTGGAAGCATCATGCTGTGGGGATGTTTTTCAGCAGCATGGACTGAGAGACTAGTCAGGATTGAGGTAAAGATGAACGGAGAAAAGTACAGCGAGATCCTTGATGAAAACCTGTTCCAGAGCGCGCAGGACCTCAGACTGAGGCGAAGGCTCACCTTGCAATTGTACTTGCAAAACACCAGTCTCAATGTCAACATGAAGAGATGCTGGCCTTCTAGGCAGAGTTCATCTGTCCATTGTCTGTGTTCTTTTGCCCATCTTAATATTTTATTTTTATTGGCCAGTCTGAGATATGGCTTTTTCTTTGCAACTCTGCCTAGAAGGCCAGCATCCCGGAGTCGCCTCTTCACTGTTGACATTGAGACTGGTGTTTTTGACGGTACTATTTAATGAAGCTGCCAGTTGTGGGCTTGTGAGGCGTCTGTTTCTCAAACTACACACTCTAATGTACTTGTCCTCTTGCTCAGTTTTGCACCGGGGCCTCCCACTCCTCTTTCTATTCTGGTTAGAGCCAGTTTGCGCTGTTCTGTGCAAGGAGTAGTACACAGCGTTGTATGAGATCAATTTCTCACATGGATTAGCCTTCATTTCTCAGAACAAGAATAGACTGACGAGTTTCAGAAGAAAGGTCTTTGTTTCTGGACATTTTGAGCCTGTAATCGAACCCACAAATGCTAATGCTCCAGATACTCAACTCGTCTAAAGAAGACCAGTTTTATTGCTTCTTTAAATCAGCACAACAGTTTTCAGCTGTTGTAACATAATTGCAAAAGGGTTTTCTAATGATCAATTAGCCTTTTAAAATGATAAAATTGGATTAGCTAACACAACGTGCCATTGGAACACAGGAGTGTTGGTTTTTGACAATGGGCCTCTGTATGCCTATGTAGATATTCCATAAAAAATCAGCCGTTTCCAGCTACAATAGACAATGAGTTTGAGACTGTTTTCTATTTGTGCTATCTGAGAATCTGTTTCATAATGCTGCTTCATATTGCTGTGTATTGTGTGTGTGTGTGTGTGTGTGTGTGTGTGTGTGTGTGAATGTGTGTGCTCTGTGTTGTGGTGGTGTGTGAACTAGAACTTCAAACACAAATACAATTTTCTGAAATGAGTACGACAAAATGATACATACAAAAGTAAGGATGGATATTAGCAGTTCTTAGGGTGCTATGCAACCATGTCAAATGAAAATAACATGATTGGAGTGTTTCCATGGAGTAGCCTTCATGAAAATGAGACTGAATCCCAAATGGCACCATTTTCCCTATTATGGAGCCCATAGGGTTCTGGTCAAAAGTAGTGTACTATGTAGGGAATATGGTGCCATTTGGAGTACAACCTGAGTGTTTGGAATTGGCACAATATAATTCCAATTAAGTGAATTCCTGGTAAGCTTAAAACACCCATTAACATCATAAGGGGTAGTTTTCTTAGGACCTTTTCTTCTTAACTGTTTGACTACAGAACAGAACAAAATATATGTTTTCACATACAGTATATTGACACTGGTATGGAATTGGATTTAATAATTTATTGAGGTTAAAAAACCACTGAATTTACCATTTACGTAATGAACCTGTCTGACATGAGGAGCCATAACGTGTAATTATCCTCACTTCACCTTCAATGTTAATCAATTAACTACATTCTCTATGATTGTTGGTTTAATTAACACGAATAGAGATGACTGTGACTTTAAGCTCTGCTTGCCTGGCAAACAAACAAGACCAAAGATACATGTTAAAATACAGTAATGGCTCATATCAGTGTGTTATTCCACTCTTTCAAATGAACACACATTGGTTCTTATAACAGAGTGAAGTGTATCCATAAAGTAGCCTCCCATCAATGAAAAATAATGGTTGGAATTGGCACATTTGAATTCAAATAAAGTGGATCTGCGTTTGAGTATAGCTTGTTGCAGACTGAACCTTTCTGACATAAGAGTAGTCAAATATGTTCTCTATTGACAAGCATAGAGATGATGGTGATTTACACCTCAGGGGCCTTATGTATCAAGCGTCTTAAAGAAGGAGTGCTGATTTAGGATCAGTTTTGCATTTTAGATGGCATTTAATATGACTACATGTACAGATGGTGCATGACCCAACACTCTTTGAAAAAAAGGTACTATCTAGAACCTTAAAGGGTTCTTCTGCTGTCCCCATAGGAAAACTCTTAGAAGAACCCTTTTTGGTTGCAAATATAACCCTTTTAGTTTCAGATAGAACCCTTTTGGGTTCCATGTAGAACCCATTCTACAGATGGTTCTACACGTAACCAAAAACCTGGAACCAAAAATGATTCTCCTATGGGGACAGCCAAAGAACTCTTTTGGAACCCTTTTTTTTAAGAGTGTAGATTGAAACTCCTCTGAGACACTTGACACATATGGCCCCTATTTGGGTGGCATACAGTGGAGTGGTCTCACAACGAGACCGCCATGCAGTCTGGCTGCCTTCCTGTCCATTCTCCAGACAGACACAATCAACCCCTTGCTTGACCTTGCCAGCTAAGGTATAATTAGAACCTGATTTCAGGTCAGGTTACAGCATCGGCTAGACAAAGAACACAAATAGGGGAGGGGGTTTTAAGCTTCCCTTAAGGTACATTGGCAACCAAACAATTACATTTCCAGATACATTTTTGGATATAGCATTAGCTAGACAATGAACACTGACAGAGCGTTTTTAATAGATTCCTTAGGATACAGTACATTGGCAACCTAACAAATCAATTCCAGGTGTCCTCCATCTTTTCGTTAGACAGAATAATAGTATTGTGTTATGTTACAGTGTCTTCCATTGTATCTTGAGGAACAAGGCTGGACATTCTGTGCTAGGGACAGTACAAAACATCCTCAGCATGCTCTGAAAGATACACCATGAATAGTGCACATCCTCCAATTGTTAATTCCACATTGGTCTGATTCAACATTTTGTACTGCCATGAGATTTTTTAAAATCACAAGAAAACATTAGTAACATTCAAAGAACGTTGTACAATTTGTATTTAAAAACATGTACGTTCCGTTGTCAGCATCTTGTTAAGTGTGATACCTGATCTTAATGAGTGCTTGTTTCCTTTGAAATAGGATATGTTTGAAAAGACTAATATGAACAGCTTTGAGTTAAAGAAACATGGCATGCTAGCTTCATCCTGGTGGCACAGTGAACTAATTCCATGGATAGAGAGGTGAAGAGCAGAGGTTTGAATCTCACTGATGCCTTGCCACAACAAAAAAAGGAATGTGACTGCATGATTAATGCATAAGCAAATAAATGTGTCCTATCTGTGCTTGGAGTTAAAAACAGTTAACAGTTAATCCCCATGTACAGTTGCAAACCTTAGTCTGGCTTTTTTATGGCGGTTTTGGAATAGTGGCTTCTTCCTTGCTGAGCGGCCTTTCAGGTTATGTCGATAAGGACTCGTTTTAATGTGGATATAGATACTTTGTACCTGTTACCTCCAGCATCTTCACAAGGTCCTTTGCTGTTGTTCTGGGATTGATTTGCACTTTTCGCACCAAAATACGTTCATGTCTAGGAGACAGAACGCGTCTCCTTCCTGAGCGGTATGACGGTTGCGTGGTCCCATGGTGTTTATACTTGCGTACTATTGTTTGTACAGATGAGCGTGGTACCTACAGGTGTTTGGAAATTGCTTCCAAGGATGAATCAGACTTGTGGAGGTCTCCAATTTTTTTCTGAGGTCTTGGCTGGTTTCTTTGATTTTCCCATGACGTCAAGCAAAGAGGCACTGAGTTTGAAGGTAGGCCTTGAAATACATCCACAGGTACACCTCCAACTGACTCGAATTATGTCAATTAACCTCTCAGAAGCTTCTAAAGCCATTACATAATTCTGTGGAATTTTCCAAGCTGTTTAAAGGCACAGTCAACATAGTGTATGTAAACTTCTGACCCACTGGAATTGTGATAGTGAATTTTAAGTGAAATAATCTGTCTGTAAACAATTGTTGGAAAAATGACTTGTGTCATGCATAAAGTAGATGTCCTAACCGACTTGCCAAAACTATAGTTTGTTAACGTGAAATTTGTGGAGTGGTTGAAAAATGAGTTAATGACTCCAACTTAAGTGTTTGTAAACTTCTGACTCAACTGTACATTCTCACAATGTTGATGTAACCAAATGTGCTTGCTGGGACTAGAGAAAATAAAACTGGAGTCTAGAGATTATTTTTAGCCTGGAAAGGTCAATTGAGGATCTGATTCAGACTTACGAAATCTATGACTTTTATTTTTATTTTTTACATGTTGAGTCAAGCACTTCTCAGTAGTTGGTCAATAGATTTAGGCTACTTTATGCAGGTGTGTAATGAGGTTTGGGTGTGGCTCCCATGCATGCACTGAATACATTTAATTCCACCACAGAAAACACACCCATGTGGTGGCCCACCAATTTGATCAGGGAGTTTTTGTTCAATTTGTTTTTCTGTTTATTTATCTTAAGCATCCCATTAAATACTGTGTACCTTTAATTAGAATTTGATTGACACAAGACTAAAATATAGATTATGAAGAATGTGTTCAGAATATGGAAAGATAGCCATGAAAACATATGTCTCCATTTCAGAACCCATGGGTAGATTAAAAAACACTCTGATTTTAGAGGTTATTTATGTTTAGGGATTAATCATTAATCCTACTCCATGGTAAAATAGTGTTGGACAGCCTTTACGCAAAAACAAAAATAGTGGTTTGATTCTTTACAAAGTCACCCCATTCAGTTACTCAATTGTAATGTTGGAAGTAGTGTACAATATAATCATAATATGGAGAACATTATACATTTGTATGACATAATAAATATACCCAGATTTCCCTCACTGATCATGGAACTGTGTGATGACAATGGCCACGTCGTGCCGTGCTTCAAGTTCAAACTAATGGTTTGCGCTCCATAATGATTTAGTAAGCCTACATGTCCCAATTTATTTTTACTACAATTTGTATTTGGCCTTCATTAAATATTATCCACTATTACTTGACCTTCCTGCAAAAACAAACAAGGACATGACAGTGTTCATAGAGGAAACAAATAAAGGTAGGCTAAATCAAACGATATAATACCAATGTAGGGTACACTACCAACTGAAGGGAACTAACACTAAATTGCCATACGTGGTTATTACTTTTGGTCGGAACTGAAAGTGGCTAATGATACTTAACATATAGCCTACAAATGAAAAGAAACAGGAAAAGTCAGGATATATGTTTATAACATTCTGGAGAGCAGAAAGTTTCAATTAGGCGCTACACATTTCGCTTGCTTCTCTAAATATAATCACTGCAAGTTATAAGGCCAGACAATTAAAATGATGCATAACAGCACAGCATTTCATACTTCACTGTGGTAAATTGGCATAAATACCTGTCATGTTGATATGCTTTTAAGTTTCCTACCATATGACTGGTTTCACATTGGTCTCCTGTGATAATAAGGTCAAATATATCTAAAACAATTGTAATTTAGCTCTTATCAAAACGAATTACTAATTTACCTAGCTCTTATGAATTTATTAATTACAGTGCATGGATAATACTGTTATTTCTATTAGAAAAAAACAGTTTTTCCACTTGGAACTGACAGGTTCCCTCAACCTTATTCATGGTTTCCTTGCCTGTGAAGGTGGTAGAATTATTGGGGAATTAGGTCAAGGTCAGAATAGGCGCATCTGTAGGCACACCTCTGCCACGCCTTCATTTCTGAGACTTCCACTCCAAATGCATAGCTGGCTGGCACATGCATTTCCCCATGCTTAAGTTCAAGGTTAGAATGTGAGCAGAGAGAAAAGTGAGTGAAAAGGGAATAAAGCACATCCAGTAAACTGCCAAAATAATGGAAACATTTGGGGAAATGAAGGACACAAAGTATATTGAAAGCAGATGATTCCTGAGTTAGCCCATACAAACACATTGAATATTGATTCATTTTAATTATTTCATTAACTAGGCAAGTCAGCTAAGAACAAATTCTTATTTACAATGACAGCCTACCAAAAGACAAAAGACCTTCTGCGAGGACGGGAGATWAAAAATAAAAATATAGAACAAAACACACATCACGACAACAGAGACACCACAACAATACATAAAGAGAGCCCTAAGAAAACATAGCATGGCATCAACACATGACAAAACAGCATGGTAGCAACACAACATGGCAGCAACACAATATGGTAGCAGCACAAAACATGGTACAAACATRATTGGGCACAGAACAGCACAAAGGGCAAGAAGGTCGAGACAATAATAAATCACACGAAGCAGCCACAACTGTCAGTAAGAGTGTCAATGATTGAGTCTTTGAATGAAGAGATAAAACTGTCCAGTTTGAGTGTTTTTAGCAGCTCGTACCAGTCGCTAGCTGCAGCGAACTGTAAAGAGGACCGACCCAGGGATGTGTGTGCTTTGGGGACCTTTAACAGAGATGACCAATTTACAGAGAATTATAGAGTGCAGTGATGTGTCCTATAAGGAGCATTGGTGGCAAATCTGATAGCCGAATGGTAAAGAACATCTAGCTGCTCGAGAACACCCTTACCTGCCGATCTATAAAATACATCTCCGTAATCTAGCATAGGTAGGATGGTCATCTGAATCAGGGTTACTTTGGCAGCTGGAGTGAAAGAGGAGTGATTACAACAGAGGAAACCAAGTCCAGATTTAACTTTAGGCCTGAGGCTTTGATTTGTGCTGAGAGAAGAACAGCGTACCGTCTAGCCATACTCCCAAGTACTTATATGAGGTAGCAACACCAAGCTCTAAACACTCAGAGGTAGTAATCACACCAGTGGGGAGAGGTGCATTCTTCTTACCAAACCACAGGAACTTTGTTTTGGAGGTGTTCAGAACCAGGTTAAGGGCAGAGAAAGCATGTTGGACACTAAGAAAGGTTTGTTGTAGAGCGTTTAACACAAAATCTGGGAAGGGGCCATCTAGTATTAGACTGTATCATCTGCATATAAATGGATGAGAGCTTCCCACTGCCTGAGCTATGTTGTTGATGTAAATTAAGAAGAGCGTGGGGCCTAGGATCAAGCCTTGGGGTACTCCCTTGGTGACAGGCAGTGGCTGTAGATGTTCTGACTTTATACACTGCACTCTTTGAGGGAGGTAGTTAGCAACCCAGGTCAAAAACCACTCAGAGACACCAATACTCCTTAGCTGGCCCACAAGAATGGAATGGTCTACCGTATCAAAAGCTTTGGCAAAGTGAATAAAAATAGCAGCACAACATTACTTAGAATCAAGGGCAATGGTGACATCAATTAGGACTTTTAAGGTTGCAGTGACACATCCATAACCTGAMTGGAAACAAGATTGCATGACAGAGAAAATACTATAGACATCAAGGAAGCCAGTCAGTTGATTATTGACTAGTTTTTCCAACACTTTTGATAAACAGGGAAAATTTGAAATTGGCCTATAACAGTTAGGATCAGCTGATCTCCCCATTTTGTCACACCCTGATTTGGTTCACCTGTCCTTGTGATTGTCTCCACCCCCTCCAGCTGTCACTTATTATCCCCGGTGTATATATCCCTGTGTTTCTTGTCTCTGTGCCAGTTCGTCTTGTTTGCCAAGTCAAACAGCGTTTTTCCTTGCTCCTATTTTTCCCAGTCTGTTTCTAGTCCTCCAGGTTTCAATCCGTGCCTGTCCTGACTCCGAATCTGCCTGCCTATCCCCTTTTACTGTTTTTGGACTCGGATCTGGTTTCTCACCCCTGCCTGGCCTAACCTCAAGACTGCCTATCGTCTGGTACTGTTTGGACTCTGACCTGGTTTATGAACTCTCGACTGTKTCCGACCTGCCTTTGCCTACTCCCTTTGCTATAATAAATATCGGAGCTCTACCATCTGCCTCCTGAGTCTGCATTTGGGTCTTACCTTGTGCCCTTAAAGGACGAACCGTGGCTGCCTTCCAAGCAATGAGAACCTCCCCAGAGAGGAGAGACAGGCTAAAAGGGTCAGAGACAGGCTTGGTGATGATAGGGGCTCCAACCTTAAAGAATAAAGGATCTAAACCATCTGAGCCAGATGTTTTTTTGAGGTCAAGTTTAAGGAGCTCCTTTAGCACCTCAGACTCACTGACTGCCTGTAGGGAGAAACTTTGTAGCTGGGCAGAGGAAGAAGAGGGAGGAGCATCAGGGTTAGTCACCTTAGGAGTTGGAGATGAGGAAATGTTGGATGGGCAATGAGGCATGGCTGAGTCAAACATGAATCCTGACTTAATGAAGTGGTGATTAAAGAGCTCAGTCATGTACTCCTTGGCAGTAACAACCACATCAACATTAAGGGACATGGGCAGCTGTGAGGGGGAGGATTTATTCTCCAGGTCTTTAACCGTTTTCCAGAAATTCTTGGGGTTAGACCCACAGAGAGAGAACTGCTCCTTAACTTTTTGGGACAGGGCGCAGTATTCGGAAGTTTGGATGAATGAGATGCCCYAAGTAAACTGCCTGTTACTCAGGCCCAGAAGCTAGGATATGCATAACATTGGTGGTATTGGATAGAGAACACTAACGTTTCCAAAACTTTTAAAATAATGTCTGTGGGTATAACAGAACTGATATGGCAGGCAAAAACCTGAGGAAAATCCATCCAGGAAGTGGGATCTTTTTGATGTGGGTACTTTTCAATTGAATGCCTATATAGTATGTAATAGGTTAGGACACAGATTGCAGTTCCTATGGCTTCCACTAGATGTCAGTCTTTAGACATTGTTTCAGGCTTGTTTTCTGAAAAATGAGGCAGAATGAAGCAGAGCTGGTTTGCGAGCGTGACAGATTGTGCGCCCTTTGTTTTTCCTTTCTATTGAATACGCTACTGTCCGGTTAAAATATTATAGATTATTTAGACAACCTGAGGATTAATTATAAACATCGTTTGACATATTTRGACYAACTTTACCGGTACTATTAGGATGTATTCTTCTGCCTGTTGTGACTGCCTTTGAGGCAGTAGATTACTGAACAAAACGTGCCAACAAAACGTTGGGATATATAGAGTTTTTGGGATATATAGAGGGACTTTATCGAACAAAACAAACATTTATTGTGTAACAGGGACTCTTGTGACTGCAACCAGATGAAGCTCATCAAAGGTAAGTGATACATTTTCAAGCCAAGTAGAGGAGTCACGAAAGTCAGAAATAGCGAGAAAATGTTTGTATGCTTTTGTAAGCGGGGCACTGTCCTCAGATAATTGCATGGTATGCTTTCACCGTAAAGCCTTTTTGAAATCTGACATAGCAGCTGGATTAACAAGAAGTTAATCTTTAAGCCGATGTATAACATTTGTATTTGTTACAAATGTTTATTATGAATATTTCTGTATTTTGAATTTGGCGCTCTGCAATTCCACCGGATGTTGTCGAGGTGGGTCACTAGTGGAACGCCTATCCCTAATTGTTACGAATCCCTTTTGCCCGACAGTCTAGGGGGGATGGTAATGGGACCCGTAACAACTCATGCAAATTATAGTAGTGACAAAGTAAGAGTGASAACAAAATAACCACGACAACTAATATCTACCGTCAAACACTCAGGGTTTATTTACAAACACACTGTAAAGGGGGGAGCAGGAAAAGGGGTTGAGCTGGACCCAAGGAAAGAAATAATAAGTATTCACAAACACCCCTAAGCTAGACTAGCCTACTTCACCAACAGCTAACTAACCAAAAATACAGGGGGTGGTCCACCCAGTTCTAACTAGTGTTTATATACAAAGTATTCCTACGGGTAATGTATGCCCATGGGCGACCTGTCTGGTTACCCCCTTTTCCCACCATCAAACAAACACTCAAACACCATAACCAAAAACAATACTCACAGGTGGGGACAAAGTGACATGTAGTTGCAAACCAAACAAGAGATCTATAGACAGATGGCATTGACAGAGAGATTGAGCTCTATAGAACACAACTGACAGGGTTTTTAAACCAAAGGAAAGGGACTGTGATTGGGTAAGGGAAAAGGAGCAGGTGTCTTCCGATTAGCGACTGATTGATGACTGATTGGGGAATGATGATTGTCACCTGTGAGTAGGGGAGAAGGAGAAAACAGAAATACACACAGGATACACACAGAATACTTGTATCGTAACACTAATTAAAGTAGTTAACTTTGGCTTTCCGGATAGCCTGAATGCACTTATTTCTCATTTGCCTGAACGAGAGCCAGTCAGCCTGAGTATGCATGTGCAGAGCCTTTCATCAAATGGAATTCTTGAGGTGGAGTAACTCTGCAAGATCAAGGTCAAACCAGGGGCTGAACCTGTTTTTAATTCTCATTTTCTTTATGGGGGAGTGTTTGTTAACAATAACACTGAAAATATCAAAAAGGAAGGTCCAAGCGTCTTCGACAGCGTGGATCAAGCTGATTCTATACCAATTTACAGAGGCCAGGTCATGAAGGAATAATTGCTCATTAAAGTTTTTTAGCAAGCATCTATGAAAAATCAGGACAGGCTGTTTCACTGAGCAGCCATCATGAACACAGTCTGTAAAACAGTGATCACTAAGGTCAATACAGAAAACACCAGACTGATACCTATCAGGATTATTTGTGAGGACATCATCAAGGTGAGTAGCCTTTTATGGGTGTTTGAAGTCATACCTTGTGGGATTGGTAATAATCTGAGAAAGATTTAGGGAGTCCCATTTGCTTTAGGACTTGGTCAGGTGGTTTAAGCATGTCCCAGGTTAGGTCACCTCACAGGACTTAGTGTAGGGGGCCAGGAGAGAGCTAAGGGCAGGTAGGGTACAGGCCGGTGCTGATCGTGGACTATAACACCCAGCAACAGTCAACAAAGAGCTATTTGAAAGTGTAATGCTTAAAACCAGCAAATCAAATTGTATGGAGACAGACTTGGTGGAGACAACTGAACACTGAAGGTGTTCCTTGGTAAAGTTTGCCACTCCACCACCTTTGGAAGATCTGTCTTGCCGAAAACGTTAGAACCAGAAAGGTTAACATCAGTGTTCAATTTTTTTTTCTTAACCACGTCTCAGTAATGTCCAATATATCTGGATTGGAGCTGTGAACCCAATTGACASATTTTTAGGTAATAAGCTTCTAGTGTTAACGTGCAGAAAATCCAGGCTTTTACGAGAGCAGAAGTCAGTGAAACAGATATCAGTGCACAAGTCAGAATTGGGGCTAGCAACAGTAGATGGGCCTGGGTGTACATGCACATTTCCAGATATCATCAGCAGTAATACGATCAGGGTACGGCATAGGACAGGGAGAGCTCTGCAGTGTTGATTTTTTATGACATTTGAATGTGCATCAGATTGCAACAAGATATTGTACGGCAAATTCATCAGGTTACCTGAATAGAAAGCCTTCGAGAGGTGGTTAGAATAGGATGGGAGGCCAAGAGTCCGTGTAACCAATAGAGTCAGAGTCCCAAGTATGGGAACAAACATAGTCTGTCCCACGGTTAGATAAACAAGCAAATTCATAGTCAACAAAGCACGCAGGAGTCATGAGACAAATAGCATAAAGGACAAGAAAAAAATATAACGACATTGGGCTATCCGTTTTAAGTTCAAAGAGGCACTCACCCCAACAAGATTACTTGAGAGAGTAGCTAAGTCCTGTAGGCTATAAAAGTATGAGATAAAATAAATAAATTGTAGGCCTATACTAGTTCATTAAAGCGTTTCTGAGAAAATTCACATAATAAGTTTCACAAGTTAATTAGCCTACCTAAAATTCGAGTCAGTCCAAAGTCTGCAGTGGGTGTTTGTAAGTGTGTGTGTGCTGGAGGCAAGTGAAAGCTTGGGAGAGCGGGGATGTGGCGGGGGTACCTGTACCAGACAGGGGTAGACAGGTCAGGGCAGACAGTGAACAGATCGCCAGATGGAATCCAAGCCGCAGTGCAGCAGGCAACAACGGGAGTAGGTGTCACACTCACTTGGGAGAAGCTTTTTTCGGGAGGCAGATTCCTTGTAGAAAATCCCAGCTAGCTAGCTAACATAGCTAGCAAGTCTATGTCCACCATTTTGTTTTTACAGATTCACTACATGGAATAGCGGATAGTTCTATGTCATACCGAAATGTTTTAAGAAGGTCATACCAAGGATCATTTAGCTATTTCATTTAGAATTTAAGACCCCTTGAAAAATAAAACAAATATATAATTCATTTGCTGAAATCTTTGGGGGACTTTCTGCTATTAGCCCATACAAACGCATTGAATAACAGATTAAAATGGAACAACAGATAAACCCCCCCAAAATAGTGTCTGTCCTATATCTTAAGACCGATATGTTCATGAGAGTCTCGCCTTTGCACAGAGGGGTCATATTAGTGTATAGCCAAAAATGTTTGGATGCTACAGACGATTTTGTGACAAGACCGATTTTCGGGACGTCTCATGGTCAGACAAACATCACTCTAGCTCTGTCACCTTTCAACGCAGATGCGGAAGTTCAACATAGGCGGATTCGGTGGATTGGAAAGATATCTCTAGCTCAGTGCCGATTTTAGCATGTAAATATTGGTGGGGCAAAAATGTTAAATGTGGGATGCATGCCAGCAAAGCCACTACACTACACTACACAACACAACACTAAACAATACATGAATTTCACTATACCACCGCTACACCTGGCTATCAGCTGAGCCTTGTCTGGCAGCGAAACAGTTCATTCAGCCTCATTTACAGCCTTTAAAAAAACATAGCTGATATGGATGACTTGCTTAAAAATGTGCTCTCTACTGACAATTGAGATGTACAAACTGGCACAAGGGGACTACGAGCAGATAAGAGGCAATCCGTATTTTTGATTAAGACATTAATGAGCGAGCTAGGACGGATGTAGTCAATATAACTATTTGTTCAGCACTTTTGAAATGTACATTGTCAGAATTCAGAACATGGGCCATTCTTACAGTGTTCTCCCTGTACACCAAGTCAGAACCGCAGGATAAATAAAGGGGGCATATAAGCAGACAATGAAAGCTCTTACAATATTCGACCATTACATTTCTCAAAAACAGG
This sequence comes from Salvelinus sp. IW2-2015, assembly GCF_002910315.2. Taxonomy (NCBI): domain Eukaryota; kingdom Metazoa; phylum Chordata; class Actinopteri; order Salmoniformes; family Salmonidae; genus Salvelinus; species Salvelinus sp. IW2-2015. The sequence goes on along the minus strand of NC_036851.1, from coordinate 36,323,935 downwards.
TTATAGGCTACATGTGCACCACCAAGTCAGAACAGTAGGCGAAATTAAGAGGTGAAAATAGACCAACTTACTAGGGTGAGGCACATGGGCTACGAACAGCTTACTTCACAACATACACTTAGTATTACTTTCTGAGGTAGAGTATACATATCTCCCTGACATATTACATAATTTATGCAGCAGCATAAAATACATTTTGGACTCACCACTCATTGTTGAATTTGCGATTTCAACTTGTTGTGTAATGTTTATGTCTAATGTCCGATGAGCAACGCTATGTTTTATCTATAATTTCTCATCATTATTTCTCTTCATATGACAACGATTAAAAAGGATTTGCCAGTAGATTGTCGATTTGATTCATGATGATGACTGCGAGTATGATGTTGACATGATCAGTCCAATCAAAGCTACTGTAGATATAATGTGATTTGACATCATTTTATCTATGGCCAATGACCTTGAGCCTTCTTGGATGGGCACTTCTAATGTAACTCTATGGCAGCACCCAAAGGGCTTGAATTTTCGAAGTCTATCCTTAGACTGGCGGTGACGTAGTGTCCCCATGAGTGACAGAACACTGAGCCAATCACGGTGCAACGCTCCGTATTTTCTGCTGGCTTGCCCCACCACCACAGAAAGCACTGAGCTAGGCTGAAACACCTGCATATTGGAGCTGTTTTCTTCAGTAATCCACAGGCTCAAACGCAGTCAAAACAGGAAGACAAAAAAATCTAAATTGTATCCGTAAAGTTCATAGAAACATGTCAAYCGATGTTTATATTCAAACCTCAGGTTGTTTTTAGCCTAAATAATCGATACTATTTCAACCGGACAATAACGTCATCAATATAAAATGTAAACAAGAAAAAGCTCTGTGAAACTTTATTTTTCTCAGGTTTTCGCCTGCCAAATCAGTTCTGTTAAACTCACAGACACTATTTTAACAGTTCTGGAAACTTTAGAGTGTTTCCTATCCAAATCTACCAGTTATATGCATATCATATCTTCTGGGCCCGAGAAACAGGCCGTTTAATTTGGGCATGCATTTCATCCAAAATTCCGAATGCTGCCCCCTACCCTAGAGAAGTTTTAACTTAATTATATATATATACTGTATTTTTTTTAAACATTGTTTGCAAACTGATATGTGACACGTATTAATGCCAAGATAACATGCAAAATAGGAAAGCCCAAAACATTTTAATTTTATATTATTCAAAAAATCTACACTTGTACCTTTCATGCTTAAAATATTGATAACTCATTTCGTTTTTTCTTACTGTAAAAAAAATAACAATAAATGCCCTGTGTTAATTATAGGTTGGAAAATGATATACTGTTGCTTGCATAGCCATCTAGTGACGGCTGTGAGTATCTTAGCCGGTCCTCCGTTGGGACAGAAGTGGTACCAAAAGAGGGCGTGGGCAGAGGGAGGGTCCCAGCTTGCACGATTTGGTATGCTGTGCTTGAAGCACTGCATTAGACCTCATACATGCTACAAAGACATCAAGGGATGTGGACAAAAGCCCCTCTAGAAAATAATCTGTGAGCACTAGTTGCTGTGCATCACGTTGGAAAGGCTGTCTTTATAATATGGTAAGTACATGAATATTAATTATCTTATCTTAATGTTATAATTTTGATCATGATTAGTAAGTATGATTAGAATMATTATTTGTAAGATTATGGTGATTATTATAATTAGTTTATTATTAGTAGCCTATTAATATGGTTGACATTGATTGATTGCTGYATTGATTAGTCTAGTAATTGCACATATCATACATTTATTTATTCATTTATCCATGTTTGATCTTTTAGCAACTGACTTGTAAAATGTAGGCTTCTTTTATTTGTATTTACCTAGAACATATCTCCCAGAGTCTACGCCTAATTGGGACACCTTACTATTGGATTTTACTTTGCCTTTGGTAAGCCTACCGTCCAAGAGACAAACATGTAAACAGAAAAAAACATCTTAATAAACTTTGCAATAACGGGAAATGATAAACAAATAAACAAGGAACAGATGAGGAGCCAATCAGTCACTTCACCGATGTCTGGTACTCGATAATAGGCAGTGTTTTTGGGCTCCAGGTGAAACACACTATGCAAACAGAGCGACGGAGCATCGTATAATTCCAACGTTTTTATTTCACAAAAGCACATAGAACTACGTAGAAAACGGAGCTTGTGTAAGGTGGCGAGTTTACGCATGAATGATGGAGGACCTTCTGCGAGACCAAGACTTGTGGGCGATTATAAATGATTCACGGACCAACTCGAGTCGCGGTGGAAACGAGACCAGTACTAGGAACCAGTCCATCGTGAACCCCTTGAAGCGGAACGAGGAGGTGGCCAAAGTGGAGGTGACCGTTCTTATCCTAGTTCTGCTGCTCGCGATGGTCGGTAACATTTGCGTCCTTTTGGCTATCCATACGAGCAAGCACAGCCACTCTCGGATGTATTACTTCATGAAACACCTCAGTATTGCGGACCTGGTGGTGGCAATCTTTCAGGTCCTCCCGCAGCTTATATGGGACATTACATTCCGCTTCTACGGGCCGGACTTACTGTGCAGGCTGGTGAAGTACCTACAGGTTGTCGGGATGTTCGGGTCCACCTACATGCTTGTTCTAATGTCCATAGACAGATGCTTGGCGATATGTCAGCCGCTTCGCTCTCTGCACAAGAGGAAGGACCGTTTTTATGTGATTGCCTCTTGGATGCTTAGTCTGATTTTCAGTACCCCTCAAGTGTATATATTTTCGTTGAGGGATGTGGGCAACGGAGTTTATGACTGTTGGGGAGACTTCGTGCAACCCTGGGGCGCCAAGGCGTACATTACATGGATTAGTCTTACAATCTACATAATTCCAGTGGCTATCCTAAGTCTTTGCTATGGCCTGATAAGTTTTAAAATATGGCAAAACTTTAAAATGAAAACCAGACGGGATCAGTGTATGTCTCTGACGCCGCGGGCGTACAAAGGCGCAGCGCTCTCTCGAGTGAGCAGCGTGAGGCTCATATCAAAAGCGAAGATCCGAACTGTCAAAATGACTTTTGTCATCGTCCTAGCTTATATTGTTTGCTGGACTCCTTTTTTCTTCGTACAAATGTGGTCGGCATGGGATCCTGCTGCACCCAGAGAAGGTAATTGTAAAGAGCTTTATGCATGAATTACACACTGCTTTATGCATGGATGGGTTTATCAGGAGCACGTATAAACATAGCAATACTGCATAATGTAGATCAATTGTTGGCTCCATAAGCAGGGTTGTAGGAGCGGCGCTCCCTCACATTTTTCAATTTGAGAATACACAGAGCTGGTAAAACTATTTCTGGAAAATTCATTCTGATTAATTATCACAAGAATGTCATGAAAAATAATAGAATGACAAACTAAATGGCGGTCTAGAGGTAGGTAAATTGTGGTTTCTTCCCTGTCTTCTCTGTGGCAGTGGCAAGAATTCTGAATAACTATTGGATACATCTATGCACTGCAGAGGCCCGTCAGAACGTGAATAAAAAAAAAAATCAAAATTCACCGTGTGTTTGCCTTGATTTTCAAAAAACTCCACGGACCCTTTCTTGCGCAGTGGAACCCAAAACATTATGTGACCACTTGGTTACGTGACACCGTTCTGCCGAGGACACCCAAACCAGAAAGGCTACCGCAAAGCCCAAGGAGCCTTACCCTCTCTGGAAGTTGCTGTAGCCCTGCTTGGCACATTTAGCCTATTGGCTATTGGTTGAGACCCGGAGTTCGCCTTAAATGTGTCCAAAACAGCACTAATATTTCTAACATCTCCTAGATCAACACAGTCTCACATTCAATTCGCGCATATATGTACACCATGTATTTCAGCAGATTTCGTGCGTTTTTGTGCATTTTTGGGCTGGTTTGGGCTGGTTAAATTCGTTTGAAAATACACGAATTTCTGTGCTACTTAATTCGTGCGAAAAGACACGAATTTAACCAGTAGGCGACACAAGCCTTTGCAACAACCATATAGACGTGATCATTTATATTTCATTTTTGTTCTTCTTAATGGCTAATTCAACGTCATGAATATACAGAAATGTTGTCTTTGTTTAACCATGTTTTAAAATGTGTCGTTGTATGCCTATATGTACTGTTTTAGACTTGCTGAACAGAATTTGAGAAAAGACGCACATTTACCTGCGACTTAATTCGTGGGAAATATTGTTTTATTAATGCCAATGCTGTTTTCTGTGCTTGATTTCGCTTAATACTTTGGATACTGGTGCACTTGTAATCAGAACGCCTTTTTGTCATGTAGGCAACCATACACGATTTTCTTCATAACCCATTTCATATTTCGTGGAGCCTAAATTACACCATTTTCTTCATAATGCATGTATTACATGTTAATGTAAAATAATGAATTATGTTGGCTTACGCTTATGGCCTTTCCAAGGCCTTTCCATACCTTAAGGGAACATTTTAGCACTCGCCATATGGTTAGTGAGAAACGCCACATTGCAAATGTAAGGTCCCTTACTAGACGTCCTGCAACGTTTCTAAAATTCGCGGACGGCGTCGGGCCGTGCGCGGGGGAGAGATCTTTCAGGAAGTCATCAAACTAAATCTCTCGGACATTCGGTTTCCGTTTTATAAAAATAACAKATTTTGGTCATTTTTCCGCAGTCTAGGAAATTCCCACCAGAGGGAAAATAAATAATATTGCAAATGCACAAGCACATTGCAAATGCATGTGGCCTTTTCTCCTAAACGGAAAATATTTCGAAGARGTAATGGACAGTTGGCCCCGAACAAGATGGCGGTTCGAGGACTCAGCTTTTTGGGTTATGTGGCCCCATGGTTATTAGCGTGGGAGTAACCAGTCACCGTGTGCTTACAGTATGGTAGAGCATGGCCGCTTGCAACGCCAGGGTTGTGGGTTCATTTTCCCCACACCCGGGGCCAGGCCCTATCGCGAATGAATACTGCTTAACGAACTGTCCTTAAGGGCTTGTCGTGAGAGTCCGTGTTCTTTTGGAATATCGCAGCGTCTTGCATTACCCTGAGTTCATACATGGTAAACTGATAAATGTAAAAACGTAAAGTAGGGTGCTAAGTATTGTAACCGTACCGACATACGAACATATAGTCATATCCTTCTCGGTGTGTCTAGGTTTTTTTAAAAAAAGAATCCAGCCATTTATTTCTATCCCGTACCGGATTTAAGAGAAGTCTGGCTCCTAACAGTTGGGGATCAAGAATTCGGCTCAGTTCAAGAAAGACGTGGTCACCAACAAAAAATATAAGCTCTTACTAAGAGAGAGCTATCCAGGTTGCAGTGTTTGTGGTAGGCGGGCTGGGAAACGAACATTTTTTAAGTGGGTCTCGAATAGCTCTGCCACTGCATCCGCAGTGCTAGCTGCGCCAGCGTAAGAGTCTGCTTTGGGTTCGCGCCCAGGCTCTGCCGCAGCCGCCGTGGACCGGGAGGTCCGTTGGCCTAAGCGTCGTTCGGGTTAGGAGGGGTTGGCCGGTAGGGATCATGCCTTGTCTCATCGCGCTCCCAGCGACTCCTGTGGCGGGCCGGGGGCAGTTCGCGGCTAGAGAGGGGGCCATGTCAGGCGGTGTTTCCTCCGACACATTGGTGCCGGGCTTCTGCTCCGGGTTGGAGGCTGCGCTGTGTTAAGAAGCAGTGCGGCTTTGGGTTGGGTTTGTGTCTTCGGAGGACGCGTGGCTTTCCGACCTTCGTCTGCTCCTGAGCCCATACCGGGATTTGTAGCGATGAGACAAGATTAGTTTTACATTACTGACTTGGATACCACGAAGAAAAGGGGATAAAAGGATGGAGTGAAAAAGTACGGTGCTTAAAGACACCAAACAAAGCCTGAAATGGCATTGCCATTATCTCCAGGCCTGTGCCGTGGCAGAGTTCAACGAGATGCACTGCCCGCGCTTGACCCGTAGCTAGCTCGGTCTGAGTGCAGCGACAGGGAACAGGAAGAAGGACCCAAACTGACGCTTCTGACCTCATTTCATATTTTTTTGCTGTTTTGGTGAGACAGAGAGAGAAGTTGAAGAGAAGCAGCATTTTGACCTCAGGAACGTTCTAAGGTCCTCCCGATCTGTGCAAAGCCTAACATTGAACGCGTGGCATTAACCTTAATAGTTAAAAGTAAGGTGTTATACATCAAACAGTTTACAATGACATGTCTCCCCATAGGGAATAATGTTCCTCTCTCCCTAAATTCAACCTGGAAGCCTATGTGGGCGTTCAATAAGCCTTAATGAACCTGTCTTCGATGACAATCCATCAGGCCATCTATGAGGTCCTACCTGTGTTCGATTCTAGATAGTCGACTTTTAAATCACCACTAAAAGTGTTTGCCATACCCAGACACTGCGTTTATGAGAGAAATAGTGCACTTCAACGCCTATGTAATTACAGTGAGCTTTTACACGTATAGACTTACAGACTCAGGATTCTGTAAAGCCCACTCAATGAGGATATGTGTTTACTTTCAGCTCCTGTGCCACCGGAGTGCCATATAGATTGGTGTCAAAAGGGGCTGCATTGCGAAGGTTAAACCAAAGTCAAATTTTCCAAAAACTTTAAATGTGTGAATCGGTCAACCTTCATGAACTGTATCACCGTATTTTCGCTTAAACAGATGTCAAAAAAGCTCTCGCATCCACACACACACACACACACACACAACCAACACACACACACACACACAATCGGAACTTTTACAACTATCACATCACACAGCAAAGGATGGAGTAAAAAGTATGGTCTACTAAGACACCACATGAGCCTTCAAATGGCTTTATTAGGGGTGATGACTCATGACTTTCCAAAGGTACCCGCTCTGGAGCTGCCTATAAATACTACCGACCTCCAAATGATGGGTCGGCCTGAGTGAGTTTATGCGAGATTTTTCAAAAAAATTTTCTATTAGTCGCAAACATTCATGCACCGGTATTTTTTTTGTCGGTACACCAGGCGTCATTGTCACTTAAACGGTCTTGAATAATGCTTTATAGGGGGCATCCAGAGTGTTACATGCGCGTGATGAGGTAACTATTCTGTGTTCTTCTTGTAACTTTCCGGTAGGCTAGAAAAAGCTTTCTCCGCGTGATTTTTGTTGCTGCTTCGACAGGTTCGACGGCAGGTATTGCAACTTGATTTATGTTATAGTAACGGTAGGTGCAGCCAAGTGGGAAATACGAAAGTTTCTAGCGTATTTCGCACTGGGAGTAATTTTGACACAAAACGTTTCTAGTGAAAAGTGTTACACTATAGCCATGTATTTTACACTCAGCGCCACCTCGCCTATTTTTAGGTTAACGTATTTTGGATAGATTTTGGTTTGGGCCCGAAAATGTAGAAGCTAAATGACTTCATAACGTTTCCCAATGTTGGGATACGAGAAAAAAAGTTTGTTGTAATTAGATGGGACAATGGCAAGGCTGCCATGTGTATTTTCAGTGTACATTCTGAATTCAATACATAAGGTTTACACTTTATTTTTTTAAGAAATCATGAAACAACCGAATAAAACACCATTAACCATCCCATGGCATTGCTTACATTCTTCTATCCTGAAAAGTCTGTCAGAAAAATCGAGACAAACAGTACATATAGGCATAAAACCACATGTTTTTAATAGGGCACTTAAAAAAGACAAATATTATATATATATAACCTCTTTATGGTTAAAAAAAGACAAAATCTATATATTCATAACGTAAATAAAATACAGAGCGATTCACGGCTTCTAATGGTTTGTTGCAACGGCTTGTGTATACGTCTACTGGTTAAGATTCGTGTCTTTTCGCACAGAATTATAAGTAGCACAGAAATTCGTGTATTTCCGCACGAATTAAGTAGCAAAGAAATGTGTTATTTTCAAAACGAATTGAACACCAAAAATGCACAAAAACGCACGGAAATCTGCTGAAATACTTTTGTACATATATGCGCGAATTGAATGTGAGGCTGGGCTGCCTAGGATTATAGGACGACACTTCAAAACCTTATCCTATATTTTAGTTTTTTTACTATCCTTTTTGCCATTTAACTGCATAAATTGTGTATTCAAGTGTGTTCCATGGGCCTAATAAGCAGTAAAGGCAAGTAAAGGTTTTTTGTTATACCTAAAGGGCTCCATAAAATTTCAAATCAACACAGCTAAATCATCAATGGTATGACCATCTTAAAATTATTTCCATGTTAGCTATAATCCTGGCAGCTGTCCTGTCAGAAGCAATGAAAGGGTGGCTACAAATCATTTAAAATAACACTTCATCAGAATCTGTTGAAATGCCTAATAGTTTCTCACGGGCTATCATTTATTATTGGGCAGCATAACATTGTGTTACGAAAAATTAAGATATCACTCTGCATTGAACTTGTTAATGCCTGTATTGAAAAACTGGAAAATAGGACTTGCCCACTTTCTTTCACGCCTCTTTTCCTTATCGCAATTTTTGCTAGCCTCACCAATATGATCCATTATTATATAATTGGATTACTATGGATAGAAGAAGACAGTCTCTATTTTCGTAAAACCTTTTGTGTGAATATTTGCTGCGTTAAGTGGAACACAGAACTCTTTTTACAGCCCACATATCATGTATTCCGAAGTGAATGTTGTCCCAGAGAATCGTGTCTCTCTCCAGAGCTTGTCTATAAAAGGGCAGTCCACTTTTAGTGTATCTGTGAACACGGTGCATCGCCTCCTCATGGGTGATCCATGCGAGAAGTGAGAAGCAGAAAGTCTGTATCTTTGATTATCTCGGGGCTTTCATCGGCTAGGGATTGAACACAACTCTTGGAGGAGAGTTGCAGCACTTTTTGTTTTTTCTGGGCCGAAGTAGGACTGGACTCGGCTCCTGGAAACCCTCGTTAAAGCGTGAATATGATTCCGGCCTTGCGTTATTTGATACATGTCAGCATATATCATTCCCTAAAGTATGTTTTGTTCTTAATATAGTTAGATTATAATTATATCGCAAAGATTTAGTTTCTGTTGACTTTTTGAGGCTTGATGCATGACGCGGAGGCACAGACGAAGAAAAAATTAGATTGAATTTTTCTGGCAAGCTGCGTGCACTCCTTTCTTTGTTGAGGTTTGTCCCATAGGGTGTAACCCGGCGTCGGTCCTGTCAGCCATATCACAGATACCTCCAAATAGCAGAGAAGGTTCAGGTGTTTGGGGTAAGAAGAATGCCTCATCCGGCTTTACAGGTGGTGATCCTATACCATATTATAGGAGAGAGAGTGTTTAGAGCTTGAGCGTATCACGCCCCTCATAACGTATAACTTTGGATAATGGCTAGACTGTGCACCGCGTGTGTGCGACGTCTATCGGGCTCATGTGGCATGACGCGCCGTTTCTGGGGTGTCTTCTCTCGCCACGCCATTATTCAGCTTGCAGGCTTAAAGTTATCTAGACTTGGTTTCCTCTATCGTAATCCTCCTCTTTCACCTCAGCTGCCAAACTAAACCTCTGATTCAGATGACCATTCCTACCCATGCTAAGATTACGGAGCCAGTCATTTAAGATTGGCAGGTAGGTTGCCGTGCTCTCGAGGCGGCTAGATGTTCTTTACCTATCAGCCAATCAGATTTGTGCCGACAATGCTCCCTTATTCTTCTTATGCTATGATCCGTTAAACGGGATCGACTTGAACAACAGCCAGTGAAAGTGCAGGGGCGCAAATCAAACAACAGAAATCTCATATATTTTGCAGTCCTAACAGACATACACCACGTATTTTACACACCAATTTAATTCTTGTGGACAGAGGGGCACAGTATCGAGTAGCTCTGCGATATAAAAAGGTGCCCAGAGGTAAACTGCCTCTGGCTACTACCAGTCCTAAAGAGCTAGAATATGCATAGTTATTAAGTACGAGTTTGGGATAAAAACGCTCTCGATTTGTTTTTCATATATAACTGTTTGTGAGGGATGATGCTTAGAGTTATGCAACATTAACTGTCGTGTGGCATGGTCGCTCAAATAAACACATGATCAAAGAAATCCTTAACTCAAGGAAATTGGAAATCTGAGGTTTGTAGGTTTGCCTATCCAATATACAGTGTCTTTGGGGTCATATTGCACTTCGTAAGGCTTCCACTAGATGTCAACAGTCTTTAGAACCTTGTTTGAGTATTCATTTTTTATTTTCATCCCAGGCCCCAGTTCTCATGCGCCAAAACTCAACAGAGCACACCAGGATATATATATAGTTTTTTAACACCATCTGCTATAACTTGCTCACAAAACAGTTATTCAAGAAGATCAAAATGCATAGGCTATTCCCATGATGCAGTTTCACCAGTAAAACGTGAAGAATTCAAAATTGACATTGATGATTGCCTATGTTACAATTAGGTATGCCTAAATTGGTGTTTGAGGGTATTAAACATTGAAAAATGTCTTGAGACAATAATGTGTGGGTTTGCCAGATGTTGCAACTGTAGAATGCATATTATGCATATTCTATATAATGATAGGCTATTCAAAAACTATATATCTGTCTGTACAAACTTTGAGTGAGGAAATGATAACGTTTTACACTTTCTTTTGCGCTTCCACACCTAAGAAAATAGCACCACACCACTGTCCATCAGCCTGGTCTAATAGAGTAGACGTAACATAGTATATGTCAATCTGGGACACTCAAATTAGTGTGATATGTTACATTTGGTATGGTTACATAAGAGAGAAGTTTTACAGTAGACTTAAACAAATCTACTTTGAAACAAAAGTATAGACCTCACACACATGGTTATGGGAATAAAATAAGAAGACCCATGTACCATGTCAAATATACAGCTGAAATGTATTCCATTTTGAGTTTGCATCCCAATATTACACTTCATATACAACACAGAAAACTGAAATATAAACAAACCCGTTTGTCATAGAGCGTTTWAAAAAATGAATGTTTATTAAATTATGAAATATATTAATAACATTCCACCCATGAGGCCACTAGAGGGAAATCTGGTCATTTGACTGCAGGAACTATGGCAAAAACGAAAGTATGGTGATTGGGGGGGTGTATAAGGCAAACATCTAGCAACCCAAAGGATGCGTATTTGATTCTATCACGGACAAGTTTTGCGTTTGCTACTTTTAAACTACTTAGCATGTTAGCTGGGCCATTCAAGTATCTGGCAAAGGGTACCAAAAAATGTCTGCATCATTGAAGGTCCCTAAGAACACAGTGGCCTCCGTCATTCTAAAATGGAAGAAGTTTGGAACCACCAAYACTCTTCCTAGAGCTGGCCATCCGGCCAAACTGAGCAATTGTAGTTTATCACAGTGCCATCCGTTTTGTTACTAAAGCACCTTATACCACCCACCACTGCGARCTGTATGCTCTAGTCGGCTGGCCCTCGCTYCATGTTCGTCGTCAGACCCACTGGCTCCAGGTCATCTACAAGGCTATGCTAGGTAAAGCGCCGCCTTATCTCAGTTCATTTACGATGGCAACACCCACCCGTAGCACGCGCTCCAGCAGGTGTATCTCACTGATCATCCCTAAAGCCAAAACCTCATTTGGTCGCCTTTCCTTCCAGTTCTCTGCTGCCTGCGACTGGAACGAATTGCAAAAATCTCTGAAGTTGGAGACTTATCTCCCTCAACAACTTTAAACATCTGCTATCTGAGCAGCTAACCGATCGCTGCAGCTGTACATAGTCCATCGGTATATAGCCCACCCAATTTACCTACCTTACATTTAAGTCATTTAGCAGACGCTCTTATCCAGAGCGACTTACAAATTGGTGCATTCACCTTATGATATCCAGTGGAACAACCACTTTACAATAGTAAAATATACCTCATCCCCATACTGTTTTTATTTATTTACTTTTCTGCTCTTTTGCACACCAGTATCTCTATTTGCACATGATCATCCGATGATTTAGCACCCCAGTGTTAATCTGCTAAATTGTAATTATTCGCTCCTATGGCCTATTTATTGCCTACCTCCTCATGCGTTTTGCACACATTGTATATAGATTCTCTTTTTTTTTCTTTTCTTTTTTTCCTACTATGTTATTGACTTGTTTATTGTTTACTCCATGTGTAACTCTGTGTTGTCTGTTCACACTGCTATGCTTTATCTTGGCCAGGTCGCAGTTGCAAATGAGAACTTGTTCTCACTGCCGACCTGGTAAATAAAGGTGAAAAAAAAAAAAAAAAGGGCCTTTGTCAAGGAGGTGACCAAGAACCCGATGGTCAAGCTGACAGAGCTCCAGAGTTCCTCTGTGGCGATGGGAGAACCTTTCAGTAGGACAACCATCTCTGCAGCACTCCATCAATCAGGCCTTTTTGGTAGAGTGGCCAGACGGAAGCCACTCTTCAGTAAAAGGCACATGACAGCCCACTTGGAGTTTGCCAAAAGTCATCTAAAGGACTCTCAGACCATGAGAAACAAGATACTCTGGTCTGATGAAACCAGGATTGAACTCTTTGGCTTGAATGCCAAGCGTCACGTCTGGAGGAAACCTGGCACCATCCCTTTGGTGAAGCATGGTGGTGGCAGCATCATGCTGTGTGGGTGTTTTTCAGCGGCAGGGACTGGGAGGCTAGTCACGATTGAGGGAAAGATGAACGGATTAAAGTACACAGCGATCCTTGATGAAAACCTGCTCCAGAGCACTCAGGATCTCAGACCCGGGAGAAGGTTCACCTTCCAACAGGACAACAACCCTAAGCACACCTCCAAGACAACGCAGGAGTGGATTCAGGACAATTATCTGAATGTCCTTGAATGGCCCAGCCAGTGCCCGGACTTGAACCCAATCAAACCTTTAAGTTTGCAGTGACACATCCATAACCTGAGCGGAAACCAGATTGCATACCAGAGAGAATACTATAGACATCAAAAAAGCCAGTCAGTTGATTATTGACAAGTCTTTCCAACACTTTTGATAAACAGGGCAAAATAGAAATAGGCCTATAACAGTTAGGATCAGCTTGATTTCCCCCTTTAAAAAATGTACGAACCGTGGCTGCCATCCAAGCAATGGGAACCTCCCCAGAGAGAAGAGGCAGGTTAAAAAGGTCAGAGATAGGCTTGGCAATTACAGTGGCAGCAACGTTAAAGAAGAAAGGGTATAAACCATCTGACCCAGATGTTTTTGGGGGATCAAGTTTAAGGAGCTCCTTTAGCACCTCAGACTCAGTGACCGCCTGCAGGGAGAAACTTTGTAGTGGGGCAGGGGGAAAAGAGGGAGGGGCGTCAGGGCTAGTCGCATTAGAAGGGGTGGGAGATACAATTTTGGAGTCAAATAGGAATCCTGACTTAACTCAATAGGGGGGGGGCGCTATTTCCACTTTGTAAAAAATCGTTCCCAAATTAAACTGCCTCGTACTCAATTCTTGCTCGTACAATATGCATATTATTATTACTATTGGATAGGAAACACTCTAGTTTCTAAAACCGTTTGAATTATATCTGTGAGTAAAACAGAACTCATTTTGCAGCAAACTTCCTGACAGGAAGTGGAAAAGCTGAAATCGATGCTCTGTTCTAGGGCCTGCCTATAAATGTGCTTGATATTTATTAGTATACATGCACTTCATACGCCTTCCACTAGATGTCAAGGTGTCCTGGAGGGCAGGTAGTTTGCCCGGTGGGGGGGGGGGGGGGGGGGGGGGGGGGGGGGGGGGGGGGGCGGGGGGGGGAGGGGGGGGGGGGGGGGGGGGGGGGGGGGGGGGGGGTGGGGGGGGGGGGGGGGGGGGGGGGGGGGGGGGGGGGGGGGGGGGGGGGGGGGGGGGGGGGGGGGGGGGGGGGGGGGGGGGGGGGGGGGGGGGGGGGGGGGGGGGGGGGGGGGGGGAGGGGGGGGGGGGGGGGGGGGGGGGGGGGGGGTGATGCGTTCTGCAGACCTCACTACCCTCTGGAGAGCCTTACGGTTGTGGGCGGAGAGTTGCCGTACCAGGCGGTGATACAGCCCGACAGGATGCTCTCGATTGTGCATCTGTAGAAGTTTGTGAGTGCTTTTGGTGACAAGCCGAATTTCTTCAGCCTCCTGAGGTTGAAGAGGCGCTGCTGCGCCTTCTTCACAACGCTGTCTGTGTGGGTGGACCAATTCAGTTTGTCCGTGATGTGTACACCGAGGAACTTACTTTCCACCTTCTCCACTACTGACCCGTCGATGTGGATAGGGGGGTGCTCCCTCTGCTGTTTCTGAAGTCCACAATCATCTCCTTTGTTTTGTTGACGTTGAGTGTGAGGTTATTTCCTGACCACACATCCGAGGCCCTCACCTCCTCCCTGTAGGCCGTCTCGTCGTTGTTGGTAATCAAGCCTACCACTGTAGTGTCATCCGCAAACTTGATGATTGAGTTGGAGGCGTGCATGGCCACCAGTCGTGGGTGAACAGGGAGTACAGGAGAGGGCTCAGAACGCACCCTTGTGGGGCCCCAGTGTTGAGGATCAGCGGGGTGGATGTTGTTACCTACCCTCACCACCTGGGGCGGCCGTCAGGAAGTCCAGACCAGTTGCACAGGGCGGGGTCGAGACCCGGGTCTCGAGCTTGATGACGAGTTTGGAGGGTACTATGGTGTTAAATGCTGAGCTGTAATCGATGAACGGCATTCTCACATGGGTATTCCTCTTGTCCAGATGGGTTAGGGCAGTGTGCAGTGTGGTTGCGATTGCGTCGTCTGTGGACCTATTGGGTCGGTAAGCAAATTGGAGTGGTCTAGGGTGTCCGGTAGGGTGGAGGTGATATGGTCCTTGACTAGTCTCTCAAAGCACTTCATGATGACGGAAGTGAGTGCTACGGGGCGGTAGTCGTTTAGCTCAGTTACCTTAGCTTTCTTGGGAACAGGAACAATGGTGGCCCTCTTGAAGCATGTGGGACAGCAGACTGGGATAAGGATTGATTGAATATGTCCGTAAACACCCAGCCAGCTGGTCTGCGCATGCTCTGGGACGCGGCTGGAATGCGTCTGGGCCTGCAGCCTTGCGAGGTTACACGTTTAAATGTTTTACTCACCTCGGCTGCAGTGAAGGAGAGCCCGCAGGTTTTGGTAGGGGCGTGTCAGTGGCACTGTATTGTCCTCAAAGCGGGCAAAAAAGTTGTTTAGCCTGTCTGGAGCAAGACATCCTGGTCCGCGGACGGGCTGGTTTTCTTTTTGTAATCCGTGATTGACTGTAGACCCTGCACATACCTCTTGTGTCTGAGCTGTTGAATTGCGACTCGATTTTGTCTCTGTACTGAGACTTAGCCTGTTTGATTGCCTTGCGGAGAGAATAGCTACACTGTTTTTATTCGGTCATGCTTCCGTCACCTTGCCCTGGTTAAAGCAGTGGTTCGCACTTTCAGTTTCACGCGAATGCTGCCGTCAATCCAGTTTCTGGTTTGGGAATGTTTTTATCGTTGCTGTGGGTACGACATCGTCAATGCACTTCCTAATGAACTCGCTCACCGAATCAGCATATTCGTCAATATTGTTGTTGGACGCGATGCGGAACATATTCCAATCCGCGTGATCGAAGCAGTCTTGAAGCGTGGATTCAGATTGGTCGGACCAGCGTTGAACAGACCTGAGCGCGGGAGCTTTGTGTTTGAGTTTCTGTTTGTAGGCTGGAATCAACAAAATGGAGTCGTGGTCAGCTTTTCCGAAGGGGGCGGGGGAGGGCCTTATAAGCGTCGCGGAAATTAGTATAACAATGGTCTAGTGTTTTTCCAGCCCTGGTAGCACAATCGATATGCTGATAGAATTTAGGGAGTTTTGTTTTTAGATTAGCCTTGTTAAAATCCCCAGCTACGATGAATGCAGCCTCAGGTGTGTGGTTTCCAGTTTACAAAGAGTCAGATAAAGTTCGTTCAGGGCCATCGATGTGTCTGCTTGGGGGGATTATATACGGCTGTGATTATGATTTTCCAAAACTTCTTGGGGTTAGACCA
>NC_036851.1:36206692-36306449 GCF_002910315.2 Salvelinus sp. IW2-2015 | reverse complement strand
TCAGTAAGCGCCAGTGAGAGTTGGAATGGGGTGGTCCTAGCTAGATCTGGAGGCGCGAACAAGACGTCTTTGGAACCAGTGGGTTGGTCTTTTCACACGTTATGGCTTGACTGGCGAGAGGGACGTCTGCATTGCGCTCTGAAAAGCTATTCGTTTTAGAAGTTAGATATATCCGGCTCTGATTTTAATTTGATTTTGTGGGTTAAAAAACATCAATAAGGTAGTTATTTAAAACCGAGTTATACTAGTATATTCGCGATTTTCGGTAATTTCATTTGGTTATGCGTTATTGGTGAGTGGACACTTCCGTGCCGCGTGGCCAGCTTTGGTTAGCTAAATGCGAGCAGAGCAAGACGGACATCTAACAACGAACAAACGAATATAATTCTGGAAAAGGTACCCTGTAACAAGATTACTGATGGATGCTCAATATAGAGGACCATTTATGATATTATCATGTATACTGTCAAATGTTTTAGACCCTATATTCCGCCCAGAGTTAACGGGCCGCTGTCGTCGTATATGACGTAAGCTGTATGTCATACGTAAGGGTTAATTAAAAAAATTAACACAAGACCGGTATGCATATAAGACTAGTCGTAATCTTTCATTGTGCTATCCAACCTGTATTTTTTTAGTAAAGAGTATAATGGATTAGTCATAAATTTGATTAGATGATGTGAGTGGTCGGAAATATATCGGATTATGTTTGTGCAGTTTGGCTAGTATTCCATTGATCAACAGAGAGAGAACTGCTCCTTAAACTAACTAACTTTGGCCTTCCGGATAGCCTGAGTGCACGTATTTCTCATTTGCCTGAATGAGAGCCAGTCACCTGAGTATGCGTGTGCCGAGCTTTTCGCCAAATGCAATTCTTGAGGTGTAGTAACTCTGCAAGATCATGGTCAAACCAGGGGCTGAACCTGTTTTTAATTCTSATTTTCTTTATGGGGGCATGTTTGTTAACAATATCACTGAAAATATCAAAAAAGAAGGTCCAAGCGTCTTCGACAGAGTGGATCAAGCTAATTCTATACCAATTTACAGAGGCCAGGTCATGAAGGAAGGCTTACTCATTAAAGTTTTTTAGCAAGCGTCTATGACAAATCAGGACAGGTCGTTTCACTGAGCTGCATTACAAACACAGGCTGTTAAACAGTGATCACTAAGGTCATTACAGAAAACATTAGACTGATACCGATCAGGATTATTTGTGAGGATAACATTGATGAGAGTATCCTTTTCTGGGTGCTTGGAGTCATATCTTGTGGGGTTGGTAATAATCTGAGAYAGATTTAGTGAGTCCCATTGCTTTAGGACTTGGTCAGGTGGTTTAAGCATGTCCTCGTTTAGGTCATCTAGCAGGACGAATTCAGACAGTGTAAGGGGCCAGGAGAGTACTAACTGAACAGTTCTCTAAGTGTGATATGACCAGGAATTGAATCACCAGATTCAGAGTGCTAGATGTTACATACTCTGACGCCTAGTAGTTTTTTTTTTTTCACTCACAAATGAGTCCTGATTGAAACCCTCTGTAGGACTTCGGTAGATTACCTTAGGGACAGCCTTTGTTTTTTTAGTTATCCTAGTGAGTGCAACCAAGTTATGATCACTACAACCTAGTGCCACTGATACAGCTTTAGAATAATGTTCAGCCATGTTAGTAAAAATGTGATTGATTCAAGTTGATGATGGACCTATTAGTGAACGTTCTGGTTGGTAATGTCGTAACTTGGGTCAGGTTATATACATTGGCAACATAAATACGTTTCTTTCTCATTGGACAGTGGTGTTTAAAAAAATCTATATTCATAGCTCCCTGTCTATTGCTCCTCCTAACTCCTAGGGAGGGAGGGTGAACAATCAGTTTGTCAATCCTCAAGTATGCTATGTCACCTTGTTCTCTTGCAGCCTTCATGGCTGGTATTAGTTCCTTTTTTCTTTGTCAGACTGCATAGAGAAGTCCTCATTGATGAAGATGTAGGACCCTTTAAGGCATTTGGCTTTTTCAAGGACTGCAAGCTTATCCTTGAACCTGAGGAATCTCACTAAAATTGGCCTGGGTCTGGTTCCATTGGCACCACCATTGGCACCACCAGTGCCCCCTGGTTTTCCCAGAACAATGAGCACATTCCAGATCAATCTGTTGATCCAATTGTAGCTCTTCAGAAAACAGCTTTCGAACTATGATATTTATGTGTCTAACTTTCTCACTCATCCTTTTTCACAAAGGTTGTCAAATAATATTGGTCTTTTAAATTGTTCCTGTTCTGGCCCTTCACGTGATGTGCTATAGGCCGAGTGTCAAGGCTCATGAGTAGACCCAAGTGCAGACAGTTTTGAAATATCAAAAGTTTATTACAAAAACAGGGGGGCAGGCAAACAACAGGTCACGGGCAGGCAGAGGTCAGTAGTCCAGAGCAGAGTCCAAAAGGTACAGAACGGCAAGCAGGCTCAGGCTCAGGGTCAGGGCATTTAGAGGTCAGTAATCCAGGGTGGTATGGCACGGTACAGAACGACAGGCAGGCTCAGGGTTAGGGCAGGCAGAATGGTCAAAACTGGAAAAGCTAGAAAACAGGAACTGGAGCCAGACAGGAGCACGGGAAAAACCTCTGGTATGCTTGACGAAACAAAGCGAACTGGCAACGGACAAACAGAGAACACATGTATAAGTACAATGGGGATAATGGGGAAGATGGGCGACACCTGGAGGGGGGTGGAGACAAGAACAAAGACAGGTGAAACCGATCAGGGTGTGACACCAGAATAAATTGTTGTGAAAGCCAATTTRTGTTAATAATTTACTGTGTTACGTCTACCCCTGAGTCCAGGTTGGTTCCATACATTATGCACACACATATGCTATGTAGAGTGAAAAAGGTGAAAGAACCCCCTCTAGTGTGCCCGGCAAAATTAAGCGTCATTGCAAAACAAGTAAGGGAGGCATGGAGAGTGACATGACCTGATAAGCTGTTATCCTCCTGTTTTTTAATTTAATTTTGTTTTGGTAGTTGCGAGTTAGTTGGGGAATGTCTTGTATTAGACATGTTGTGCTCTTGTCTCTCTCCTGGTGCTATTTGTCCAGTGGTGTGTATTCAAGGATGCCAAGGAAAGCCAGACATCGACTCTCTCTGTGTTTCATAATTTTCCTTCAATTTGGAAGAGGCTGAATGCATCTCACCGGAGAKAGCATCCAAGCGAAACAGCGCCCTTCTGTCTCTGTATGTGTTGCCCATCTATCTGATGCTGTCTGGTCAAAAAGAGAATGATTAATACATTTATTTTAATAATAGCCAATCAGCGTTGAGCTAAACTGAGCGAGCCCAACTGTGAATGGTCCAGGCACACCAAAAAAAAGGGAAGCCAGTTTGGATTTGGTTTCACGCCAATCACACAGTAGTGTGGTGTTGGTAAAATCATTGGGGAAGCCCGGACATAAAAGCCATATTACAACCTATGTGTTGTGATAATTGTGTTGTTTGCTCTATAACCTGTTAGTTCATATGCCTTGCCACTGTGATATTATATAGGCCTGAGGCCCAAAATAATTTCAACCCCACCTTTGTTACATCACAAAACCGGAGAGCAAACTCTGTACAGTGAAGTCACAAAACCGGAGAGCAAACTCTGTACAGTGAAGTCACAAAACCGGAGAGCAAACTCTGTACGGTGAAGTCACAAAACCGGAGAGCAAACTCTGTNCACAAAACCGGAGAGCAAACTCTGTACAGTGAAGTCACAAAACCGGAGAGCAAACTCTGTACGGTGAAGTCACAAAACCGGAGAGCAAACTCTGTCTGGTGAAGTCCACAAAGCATATTGCATGTAAAAAAACAAACAGTTACATTACCTACAGCATGGTCAAGCAAGTTAATTTTGGTGACTTTTTCGGACAACTAAACAACTATTGATTTAGAACCACAGAGAGTAACTGCAAGTGGCAAAGAAAACAGGAACTGCCGTCACTATTCCAGCTCCATTTCAACATCATCAAATCACCTATGCTTAGTCTAATACAGTGACAAATAAAAATACCAAAAACAATCAATGTAAGCTAAATACAATTTCGCTGTTCTGATTTACAGTTGAAGTCGGAAGTTTACATACACTTAGGTTGGAGTCATTATAACTAGTTTTTCAACTATAATATTGGCAAGTCGGTTAGGATATCTACTTTGTGCATGACAAGTCATTTTTCCAACAATTGTTTACAGACAGATTATTTCACTTATAATTCACTGATATCACCAATTAATACCCAGTGGGTCAGAAGTTTACAATACAGACTGTGCCTTTAAACAGCTTGGAAAAATTCCAGAAAATGATGTCACGGCTTTGGAAGCTTCTGTAGGCTAATTGACATAATTTGAGTCAATTGAGGTGTACCTGTGGATGTATTCAAGGCCTACTTCAAACTCAGTGCCTCTTTGTTTGACATCTATGGGGAAATCAAAAGAAATCTGCCAAGACCTCCAAAAAAAAAAATGTGGGTCCCCACACGTCTGGTTCATCCTTGGGAGCAATTTCCACAAATGCCTGAAGGTACCACGTTCATCTGTACAAACAATAGTACGCAAGTATAAAACACCATGGACCACGCAGCGTCATACCGTTCAGGAAGGAGACGCGTTCTGTCTCTTAGAGATGAACGTTCTTTGGTGCAAAAAGTGCAAATCAATCCATAACAACAGCAAAGGACCTTGTGAAGATGCTGGAGGAAAAACAAGTACAAAAAATATCATATCCACAGTTATTAAACGAGTGCCTATATCGACATAACCTGAAAGGTCGCCTCAGCAAGAGAGAAGCAACCTCTCCAAAAACCGCCATAAAAAAAAGCCAGACTACGGTTTGTAACTGCAAATGGAACAAAGATTCATACTTTTTGGAGGAATGTCCTCTCGGTCTGTTAATGTTTGCCATAATGACCATCGTTATGTTTGGGAGATAAAGGGGAGGCTTGCAAGCCGAAGAACACCATCCCAACCGTGAAGCACAGGGATGGCAACATCATTTGTGTGGTGCTTTGCTGCAGAGAGGGACTGGTGCACTTCACAAAAAAGATGGCATCATGAGGGAGGAAATTTTATGGATATATTGAAGCAACATCTCAAGACATCAGTCAGGAAGTTAAAGCTTGGTCGCAAATGGTTCTTCCAAATGGACAATGACCCCAAGCATACTTCCAAAGTTGTGGCAAAAATGCAACAAAGGCAAGGTATTGGAGTGGCCATACACAAAGCCTGACCTCAATCCTATAGAACATTTGTGGACGGAACCGAAAAAGTGTGTCGCAGGCAAGTGGCCTACAAACCCGACTCAGTTACACCAGCTCTGTCAGGAGAAATGGCCAAAATTCACCACCAACACTGAATGTTGGAACGTGTGCAACGTGCTACCCTGACAACCATTTGACCCAAGAATTAACAATATTCAAAGCAAATGCCTATCCAAAATTACTAACATTGAGTGTATGTAAACTTCTGACCCACTGGGAATGTGATGAAAGAAATAAAAGCTGAAATAAATCATTCTCTCTACTATTATTCTGACATTGCAGATTCTTAAAATAAAGTGGTCATCCTAACTGACCTTAGACAGGGAATTTTTACTAAGATTAAATGTCAGGAATTGTGAAAAACGGAGTTTAAATGTATTTGGCTAAGGTGTAACAGTATAACTTTTGTCCGTCCCCTCACCCCGACCCGGGCGTGAACCAGGGACCCTCTGCACACATCAACAACAGTCACCCACGAAGCATCGTTACCCATCGCTCCACAAAAGCCACGGCCCTTGGAGAGCAAGGGAACCACTACTTCAAGGTCTCAAAGCGAGTCACGTCGCCGATTGAAACGCTATTAGCGCGCACCACCGCTAACTAGCTAGCCATTTCACATCGGTTACATATGTAAACTTCCGACTTCAACTGTATGTGTCTGTGCATGTGTAGAAAAAAACATGTTCACTCCCCCTACTTGTAAAGAAACACAAATGCCATCCTCTTTCGCGTTGACAAAATGGTCTATGACTCTGTCACATAGTATATGATTTTCGTTTTTGTTGTCCTAGACTACTTGGCTAAAYTGCTTGCTCACTAGCCTAACTTCCTTTCATGGGCAACGATGAGCCAGCTAATTAACATTAGCCTACTACATCTATCTACATTTTGAACTTACATTCTCTCATGCCAGGGGCAGAATATAAGAATTTATGGTTGGATTAGAATCGCCCTTATAATCATTGGCCAGTACAGAGAATTAAGTAAAACCACAAGTCCAAATCCCTATCTCCATCCATGGCCAATTTAGGATAGGCAKATTTTAGCTAGCTAGCCACCGGAGGACAACGTCACAACGACAGATGTATATACACTTTAAGTATGTTCACTTCACCTGCTCTGCAAAAAAATGCAGTATATAGTACAGTTGTTGTATATACAAAAAGTCCAAATACAGTCAGTATTTTGATACAGATATCGTATATGTTTTTGGGTATATCACATACACTACATGACCAGAAGTCTGTGGACACCTGCTCGTTGAACATCTCATTCCAAAATCATGGGCATTAATATGGAGTTGGTCCCCGCTTTGGTGCTATAACAGACTCCACTCTTCTGTGAAGGCTTTCCACTAGATGTTGGAGCATTGCTGCGGGGACTTGCTTTCATTCAACCACAAGAGCATTAGTGAGGTTGGGCTCTTACAGTTGGCAGTATGCATTCTGGCAGAAATTTGACGAACTGACTTGTTGGAAAGGTGGCATCCTATGACGGTGCCACGTTGAAAGTCACTAAGCTCTTCATTGAGGCCATTCTCCCACCAATGTTTGTCTATGGAGATTGCATGTCTGTGTGCTCAATTTTATACACCTCTCAGCAACGGGTGGGGCTGAAATAGCCGAATCCATTCATTTGAAGCGGTGTCCACATACTTTATATATATAGTATATCACTGGAATGGCCCAAACAAAAACCATCAAGCTCAAAGTTGATATATGATGTTGTTACAATCCATAAATACACCTCAAAATGGAAACAACCAAATGAGGCGAAGAGTAGGAGAAAGTAGCAGTTATACATTTCAAAGCCCTGCAGGGCCTTTCTAGAGCTAAGGATGGTAAATGTACTGTGACATCAAAGTGTTCCTTCCACTCTCTCACCTTATGGGGTCCTAGGGGGCCTTGTGTCCTGATTTGTGTCTTTTCTGTATAATAACATGATTTGCTCCTCTTATCTTAAGCGTTCCTCTTTTAAAGGGGAGCTCAGGGGAGTCCATCTGCTCCAGACCACATMTCAACCATCGCTTTGTGTTGCTAGCCACTGCAGCAGGAGCCAGCCATTGGACAATGGATCCCAATGGAGCTATATCATCAAATACTCAGAAAAATTTCATTTCAAAAGCCTTATGGACTTGGAAGGAAGTCAGCCTTCGGACCTCTGGGTATGGGGAAGGCTAGGAGCAACTCAGGTTTTGAATCAGCAACAAAAGAGTGTTTGAAAGTTTTATCCCCCTCTTTTGTTCACCCACTCATCATTAAGATGGGATTTCATAATATTTGAAATATTTTCACATACTTCGACTGTGATATGTGGTTATCTCACCTAGCTATTTTAAGGTGAATTCACTAACCATAGGGCACTCTGGATAAGAGCATCTCTGCTAAATGACGAAAAAAGTGAAAGTATGCTTGATTCAAATCAAGTTTATTTATTTTTTTATTTTTATATAGCCCTTCGTACATCAGCTAATATCTCGAAGTGCTGTACAGAAACCCAGCCTAAAACCCCAACACGCAAGCAATGCAGGTGTAGAAGCACGGTGGCTAGGAAAAACTCCCTAGAAAGGCCAAAACCTAGGAAGAAACCTAGAGAGGAACCAGGCTATGAGGGGTGGCCAGTCCTCTTCTGGCTGTGCCGGGTGGAGATTATAACAGAACATGGCCAAGATGTTCAAAATGTTCATAAGTGACAAGCATGGTCAAATAGTAACAGGAATAAATGTCAGTTGGCTTTTCATAGCCGATCATTAAGAGTTGAAAACAGCAGGTCTGGGACAGGTAGGGGTTCCATAACCGCAGGCAGAACAGTTGAAACTGGAATAGCAGCAAGGCCAGGTGGACTGGGGACAGCAAGGAGTCATCATGCCCGTAGTCCTGACGTATGGTCCTAGGCTCAGGTCCTCCGAGAGAGAGGAAAGAAAGAGAGGAGAGAATTAGAGAGAGCCAAGATTTTCAAAATGTTCATAAATGACAAGCATGGTCGAATAATAATCAGGAATAAATGTCAGTTGGCTTTTCATAGCCGATCATTAAGAGTTGAAAGCAGCAGGTCTGGGACAGGTAGGGGTTCCATAACCGCAGGCAGAACAGTTGAAACTGGAACAGCAGCAAGGCCAGGTGGACTGGGGACAGCAAGGAGTCATCATGCCCGGTAGTCCTGACGTATGGTCCTAGGGCTCAGGTTCTCCGAAGAGAGAAAGAAAGAGAGGAGAGAATTAGAGAGAGCATACTAAATTCACACAGGACACTGGATAAGACAGGAGAAGTACTCCAGATATAACCAACTGACCCTAGCCCCCGACACATAAACTACTGCAGCATAAATACTGGAGGCTGAGACAGGAGGGGTCAGGAGACACTGTGGCCCCATCCGATGATACCCCGGACAGGGCCAAACAGGAAGGATATAACCCCACCCACTTTGCCAAAGCACAGCCCCCGCACCACTAGAGGGATATCTTCAACCACCAACTTACAATCCTGAGACAAGGCCGAGTATAGCCCACAAAGATCTCCACCACAGCACAAACCAAGGGGGGGCGCCAACCCAGACAGGAAGATCACGTCAGTAACTCAACCCACTCAAGTGATTGAGCTTGCATGTTATAATGAACCAATAGTAAAATCCCAAAATGCGAACCCAGCCCACTTGGCACTGCAGGCTAAAGCAAACCCTCATTTACATTACATTTAAGTCATTTAGCAAACGCTCTATTCCAGAGCGACTTACAAATTGGTGCATTCACCTTATGATATCCAGTGGAACAACCACTTTACAATAGTGCAATCTAACTCTTTTAAGGGGGGGGGGTTAGAAGGATTACTTTATCCTATCCTAGGTATTCCTTAAAGAGGTGGGGTTTTCAGGTGTCTCCGGAAGGTGGTGATTGACTCCGCTGACCTGGCGTCGTGAGGGAGTTTGTTCCACCATGGGGTGCCAGAGCAGCGAACAGTTTTGACTGGGCTGAGCGGGAACTGTACTTCTCAGAGGTAGGGAGGCGAGCAGGCCAGAGGTGGATGAACGCAGTGCCCTTGTGGGGGGAGGATTCAGGAGGGAGGAGAAGGTGGCAAAGAGCTTCCTAGGGTTAGAGGCAGATGCTTGGAATTTAGAGTGGTAGAAAGTGGCTTTAGCAGCAGAGACAGAAGAGGAGAATGTAGAGAGGAGAGTGAAAGGATGCCAGGTCCGCAGGGAGGCGAGTTTTCCTCCATTTCCGCTCGGCTGCCCGGAGCCCTGTTCTGTGAGCTCGCAATGAGTCGTCGAGCCACGGAGCAGGAGGGGAGGACCGGCCGGCCTGGAGGATAGGGGACATAGAGAGTCAAAGGATGCAGAAAGGGAGAAGAGGAGGGTTGAGGAGGCAGAATCAGGAGATAGGTTGGAGAAGGTTTGAGCAGAGGGAAGAGATGATAGGATGGAAGAGGAGAGAGTAGCGGGGGAGAGAGAGCGAAGGTTGGGACGGCGCGATACCATCT
Source organism: Salvelinus sp. IW2-2015 (assembly GCF_002910315.2). NCBI lineage: Eukaryota > Metazoa > Chordata > Actinopteri > Salmoniformes > Salmonidae > Salvelinus > Salvelinus sp. IW2-2015. Next base: position 36,296,699 of record NC_036851.1, on the reverse strand, counting down.
GAGTAGGGGCAGTGTGGGAAGTGTTGGATGAGAACGAGAGGGAAAAGGATACAAGGTAGTGGTCGGAGACTTGGAGGGAGTTGCAATGAGATTAGTGGAAGAACAGCATCTAGTAAAGATGAGGTCAAGCGTATTGCCTGCCTTGTGAGTAGGGGGTAAGGTGAGAGGGTGAGGTCAAAAGAGGAGAGGAGTGGAAAGAAGGAGGCAGAGAGGAATGAGTCAAAGGTAGACGTGGGAGGGTTAAAGTCACCCAGAACTGTGAGAGGTGGGCCATCCTCAGGAAAGGAACTTTAAGGCGTCAAGCTCATTGATGAACTCTCCAAGGGAACCTGGAGGGCGATAAATGATAAGGATGTTAAGCTTGAAAGGGCTGGTAACTGTGACAGCATGGAATTCAAAGGAGGCGATAGACAGATGGGTCAGGGGAGAAAGAGAGAATGTCCACTTGGGAGAGATGAGGATCCCAGTGCCACCACCCGCTGACCAGAAGCTCTCGGGTGTGCGAGAACACGTGGGCAGACGAGGAGAGAGCAGTAGGAGTAGCAGTGTTATCTGTGGTAATCCATGTTTCCGTCAGTGCCAAGAAGTCGAGGGACTGGAGGGAGCATAGGCTGAGATGAACTCTGCCTTGTTGGCCGCAGATCGGCAGTTCCGAGGCTGCCGAGACCTGGAACTCCACGTGGGTCGTGCGCGCTGGGACCACCAGGTTAGAGTGGCAGCAGCCACGCGGTGTGAAGTGTTTGTATGGTCTGTGCAGAGAGGAGAGAAGAGGGATAGACAGACACATAGTTGACAGGCTACAGAAGAGGCTACGCTAATGCAAAGGAGATTGGAATGACAAGTGGACTACACGTCTCGAATGTTCAGAAAGTTAAGCTTACGTTGCAAAAAATCTTATTGACTAAAATGATACAGTACTGCTGGCTGGTGAAGTAGGCTAGCTAGCAGTGGCTGCGTTGTTTTTTTAAACCCTCAACGTATTAAAACGTTTCAAAACATTTTTGAACATCTTGTGGTTATTATGGCCATACCTTAGGCCTTCAATCCATAAGTGATATAGATGGCATCTGGTGCAATTCATTGCACCAGTCTGCCTGAGGTGTTACCATGAGCCTATTTGACAGCTTAACTCTGAACGCCTGTCAGGGCCACTAATGTGGAGGAGGGCAGTGGATATATGACTCTGTCGTTTGGCGTGTGATTCATTCTCTGGATGGTGAGACAACACCATGAGCTAATCCACGCTTCATAATGTCCATGGACTTCTATGCTAGACTATGCTGCAATACAAGGCCTGTGTCTTTGCACAAATTAAGATCCATGAACTTTCTTTCTTTCTTTTTCTGTCTCTCTCTCTCTCTCTCCCTCGCTCTGTATCTCACACACACACACAAACACACACACCCACACTGCAGATTCATTATCTCAAGTCAAGTGGAAAGGCACAACACAATATTAATTGGCTGAAGGAATAACACTGACACACTGAGTGTAATTGAATTAGATCAAAACATCAGAGAAACCTGACAAGAGCCTCTCACTGTGCATATTAATATATGATTAGGAGAAACCTATTAAGACATGGGTACATGCATGTCTTACCATGCTGACTTATAATTGACATCTGGCTGTTCAGGTCTCAACTGTCCTATCAGATTGTCAGTTCATTGAGTCCTATTCATAGAAATAAACACTCTTAGAAAAAAGGGTTCCCAAAAGAGTTCTTCAGCTGTCCCCATAAGATAACCCTTTTTGATTCCAGGTAGAACCCTTTTGGAATCCATGTAGAACCCATGGAACCCAAAACGGTTCTCTGTGGAACCAAAAAGGTTCTACCTGGAATCAAAAACGGTTCTTCAAAGGGTTCTCCTATGGGGAGAGTAATGTAGGCATTCTATTTCTCAAGTTGTACTGTAGGATAGGTACTGCTGCAATCTTCTTTAGGATCAAATCCCTTCAATACCAGATATAGTTTTCCTTTGAGGCCTTGTGTCCTATATGTCTTTATAGCATAATGTATATTCAACAGTCTGTAAAATGAAGGAGAGGCTATGGAGAGAGAGACAGAAAGAGAGAGAGAGAGAGAAGCTGTTAGCAGGTCTCATCTTCAACCCAGGCTCTGATCATAACTCATGCAGACAGGGAGTGGGAGGGAAGATGTACACACTCACTTTATCACCCTCACATACAGTACTGTATAGGGAGTGGAAACTGCCATTATTCTTTCTATAATTCCTTCGCTTATTTAGGTGTTATTTACGTTATATGCTGAGGAAACTAAAGAGTTGAAAGTTCTCTGATGATGGTSTATTAAATTGCAAGCCCACTTGATGCATTTGCTAGGGTCCATTATTATGTTATTTAACTTTAACTCCAATTTTATAAATGTATGCACTTTTCCCCCAGAGACCAAAAATGATTTATTACTTGCTGATCTTTTCATGAATTAAATAACACTCACTTCATCAGACTAGTTTATTGGTACGTACAACAGCTTACTGGTACATACAGTGCCTTCGGAAAGTATTCAGACCCCTTGACTTTTTCCACATTTTGTTARGTTACAGCCTTATTCTAAAAAGGATTAAAGAAAACCATTTTCCTCAGCAATCTACACACAATACCTCATATTGACGAAGCAAAAACTTGTTTTTAGAAAAGTTTGCTAATTAATAAAAAATAAAAACAGCCTCTAAAAATGGAAACGGCGACAGTCACTTGTTTTATTCTTGATTATGATTGATTTGTTTGATTGATTAATTGATAAATTAAAAACAGAAATACCTTAACTTAATTAAGGCTAGCGGAACCCCTCGACAACATCCGCTGAAATGGCAGAGCGCAAAATTCAAAAATATTTTTTTGAAATATTTAACTTTCATTCATTCACAAGGGCAATAAACCAAATGAAAGCTTAACTTCTTGTTAATCTAGCCATCGTGTTCGATTTCAAAAATGCTTTACAGCGAAAGCACACCATTCGATTATGTTAGGTCAGCGCCTAGTCACAGAAAAACATACAGCCATTTTCCAGCCAAAGAGAGGAGTCACAAAAAGCAGAAATAGAGATAAAATGAATCACTAACCTTTGCTGATCTTCATCAGATGGCACTCATAGGACTTCAAGTTACACAATACATGTATGTTTTGTTCGATAAAGTCCATATAATTTATCCAAAAATCTCAGTTAACATTGGTGRGTTATGTTCAGTAATGTTGTGCCTCGAAAACATCCGGCGAATTTGCAGAGAGCCACATCAATTTACAGAAATACTCATCATAAACTTTGATAAAAGATACAAGTGTTATGCATAGAATTAAAGATATACTTCTCCTTAATGCAACCGCTATGTCAGATTTCAAAAAAGCTTTACGGAAAAAAGCACACCATGCAATAATCTGAGTACAGCGCCAAGCCACAAAAACAAGCCATACAGATACCCGCCATGTTGTGGAGTCAGTAAAAGTCAGAAATAGCCTTATAAATATTCACTTACCTTTGATGATCTTCATCAGAATGCAGTCCCAGGAATCCCAGTTCCACAATAAATGTTAGTTTTGTTCGATAAAGTTKATCTTTATGTCCAAATACCTCTTTTTTTGTTAGGGCGTTTAGTTCACCAATCGAAATTCACAAGGCGCGGGCAAGTCCAGACGAAAGACCAGACTAAAAGTCCAAAAAGTTCTATTACAGTTCGTAGAAACATGTCAAACGATGTATAGAATCAATCTTTAGGATAATTTTATCAGAAATCTTCAGTAATGTTTCAACCGGGCAATTCCTTTGTCTTTAGAAATGAAAAGGAACGCACCTCGCGCTCACGGCTGCGCGCGAGACATAGCTCATGGCATTCTGCCAGACACCTGGTTCAAACAGCTCTTATTCGCTCCCCCTTCATAGTAGATGCCTGAAACAAGGTTCTAAAGACGGTTGACATCTAGTGGAAGTCTTAGGAAGTGCAATATGACCCCATAGAGACTGTATATTCGAAAGGCAATGACTTGAAAAAATACAAACCTTAGATTTCCCACTTCCTGGTTGGATRTTTCTCAGGTTTTCGCCTGTCATATGAGTTCTGTTATACTCACAGACATCATTCAAACAGTTTTAGAAACTTCAGCGTGTTTTCTATCCAGAATCTACTAATAATATGCATATATTAGATTCTGGGCCTCAGTAGCAGGCAGTTTACTCTGGGCACGCTTTTCATCCGAACGTGAAAATGCTGCCCCCTATCCCAAACAGGTTTTAAGTCTCTGAAAACGGAAATGGCGACAGTGACTTGTTTATTCTTGATTATGATTGATAAGTATTCAGACCATTTGCTATGAGACTCGAAATTGAACTCAGGTGCATCCTGTTCCCATTGATCATCCTTGAGATGTTTCTAAAACTTGATTGGAGTCCACCTGTGGTAAATTCAATTGATTGGAAATGATTTGGAAAGGCACACACTTGTCTATATAAGGTCCCACAGTTGACAGTGCATATCAGAGCAAAAACCAAGCCATGAGTTCAAAGGAATTGTCCGTAGAGCTTTGAGACAGGATTGTGTTGAGGCACAGATCTTGGGAAGTGTACCAAATTATTTCTGCAGCATTGAAGGTCCCTAAGAACACAGTGGCCTCCATCATTCTTAAATGGAAGAAGTTTGGAACCACCTGGACTCCTCCTAGAGCTGGCTACCCGGCCTAACTGAACAATCGGGGGAGAAGGGCCTTAGTCAGGGAGGTGACCAAGAACCCGATGGTCACTCTGACAGAGCTCTATAGTTCTTCTGGAGATGGGAGAACCTTCCAGAAGGACAACCATATCTGCAGCTCTCCACCAATCAGACCTTTATGGTAGAGTGGCCAGACGGAAGCCACTCCTCAGTAAACGCACAACAGCCCACTTGGAGTCTGCCKAAAGGTACCTAAAGACACTCAGACCATAAGAAAGAAGATTCTCTGGTCTGATGAAACCAAGATTGAACTCTTTGGCCTTAATGCCAAGTGTCATGTCTGGAGGAAACCTGGCACCATCTCTACGGTGAAGCATGCTGGTGGCAGCATAAAAGCTTTGGGGATGTTTTCAGTGGCAGGGACTGGGAGACTAGTCAGGATCGAGGGAAAGATGAACGGATTAAAGTACAGAGAGATCCTTGATGAAAACCTGCTCCAGAGCGCTCAGGACATCAGACTGGGGCGAAGCTTCACCTTACAACAAGACAACAACCCTGAGCAAACAGCCAAGACAACACAGGAGTCGCTTCGGGACAAGTCTCTGAATGTCCTTGAGTGGCCTAGCCAGAGCCCGGACTTGAACCCAATTGAACATCTCTGAAAATAATTTTAAATATAGCTGTGCAGCAACACTCCCCATCCAACGTGATAGAGCTTGAGAGGATCTGCAGAGAAGAATTGGAGAAACTCCTCAAATACAGGTGTGCAAGCTTGTAGCGTCATACCCAAGAAGACTCGAGGCTGTAATTGCTGCCAAAGGTGCTTCAACAAAGTCCTGTCTGAATACTTATGTAAATGTGATATTTCAATTGTTGCTTTGTCATTATGGGGTATTGTGTGTAGATTGAGGGGGGAAAAACAATTTAATCAAATTTACAATAAGGATGTAACGTAATAACATTTGGAAAAAGTCAAGGAGTCTGAATACTTTCCGAATGCTCTGTACAATTGAAGGCAATAGACAACTTAGGAAACGGCCTGTGGCATCGATATTAGTCAAAATTGACTASAAAGTGTAAATAGGATAATTTTGGTCATAAATTCAGTCTCATCCAAAACAGAGATTTGTTAGTGAGTTTATCATGATTTACTGTTGAGGGTTGGGTTTTGATTTTGACAATGCTCACTTGTCCACTTAGGGATACAAAGCTGCGTTGATTGTGTTTTTCCATTCCTACCGCAGAACACACGATAGACCTGGCCATCAGAGCAGAGGATCTGACTTTGTTTACATAAGACATTATGTTGCACATGTTTTAACTTATAAATACTGCACCAAACTTGCGGAAGTAGTACTGGCTTTGTTCCTATGGTGTCTCATGGGGGACAAACATCAGGAACTGCCACATCGAACAACATCCCCCCCCCCCCCAAGACTGAATTGAAATTAACCTTTTTCTTTTTTTGTCCATCAACCTTCATGGTTCCGTCTATATCTCTGTTCCCATATGGCAGTTGGGGTTTCCCTTTCCTTTCCTCCGTTCCACCAATATGTAAGACACACCACAGCCAGGCCAGGGATCACTATGATTTGTTGATTTGTTTTGTTCTAGAAAGCCAGCTGTTTTCAGCTGCTGCTCTCCGATAGGAGATTAAAGGGTCCCACCTTTCACCAAGAATAGGAGCAAGACAAGTTTCATTGGGACATAGGACAGATGCAGGCCCAATTCATGGTCGGACAGTAGGCCAGAGACTTTTAATATGTGGAAATGTAAATGTGCAACGTGTGCTAACTTTCCGGTAGTCGGTACTGCATGTAGTATATTGTGTGTTTGTGTATTTGTGCTGACGTCACAAAATAAATGTCCATGTAAATGGACAATAAAATATATATCATACTATATCTAAGAGCAGAGGCATATGGAAGGAGAGAGAGAGAGAGAGCTAGAGAGAGATGGAGGAGGTTCCATCTCAAACCTATGCCAATTATGTTCACTTTAAACTCATTTAGTGAAATGTCAGATCGCCAGTAGGGATTCATCTAATGGCTTCAAAGGTCACAGTACATACACACACCGTCCTTCCCGGATCAGTGTCCTATTGAGTTTGTTTTTGTTTCACACAGTAAACATTGCTTCGTTGGGTACTACATTCATGTAGTGCAAGAAGAATGGTGTTTTTGACTAAACCGGAACTCTGGTTACCGGGTTTGGTTGAATAGTGCCCCAGATGCCTGGAGAGAAGAATGTCAGATGATAGTTTGCTGTTTGTGAATAACAAGATGATTGTTGTGCATGAATGCCTGCCAAAGTATAGCAGTTTATCGAAAACAGATTGTTATTGTTCCTTCAAGTTTGGAAGTTTGAATGCACATCAAACTTGACAATCAATCATTTGCTATTGAAATGAACTACGGTGCAAAGATTGCACTGTACCAATTTGCAGTCAAGGCAACAAGTATATATTTCGGACAAGGATAAATATTTGTACTTTCTATACTGTAGGTACCATATTGTGTTTTGGCGTTGGTTAAAGCTGTGATAGACTTATTGTATCTACAATGTATATTGAAAGTTGTCTGCAGTTGAAAATGACAGTATTCAGGAAGCTTTCTATTTGACTTCAATGTCTCTTTCCTTCTCTCTCTCTATCCTAGACGTGGCGTTTATCATTGCCATGCTACTGGCCAGCCTGAACAGCTGCTGTAACCCGTGGATCTATATGTTCTTCGCTGGCCACCTGTTTCATGACCTGATGAGGTGCTTTGTCTGCTGCTCCTCACAGTACCTGAAGGCCTCACGGTGCGGAGGATTTGACCACCAGCAGAGCCGCAGGAGCATTTCCACCTACGTCGTCAAGGACCATAGTAGTCAGAGGAGCGTCACTCAGACCTCCAGCACATGAGGAGTGAGGACCATGGAGGAGATGAGTTGGGGTGGGACAGGTTCTCCCTACCCCCGAAAGCCATTCTTTATACCAGTCAGAGGAGCATCACACAGCCCTTCAGTTCATGAGGACCATGGGAACACCAGAAGAGGCCTGGTGTGAGGTACTCTCTAACCTTCAATGACCTTCTCCATCACACAGACTCTAGAGGAGGACCATGAGAGGAGAGGGGGTTGGTCGGGGACTCTCTACCCCCTAATGGACTCAAGCCCTATTCGCACTGGACTAGTATTACATAGAACGTCAGTTATGTAATTATTACCCTAGAATGTCTGTTTTTCCAGTGGACGATTCAGACAGGATTAGTTTTACCATATGCCCCCTGTATTTTTTTTTCTCATTCAGATTTGAGCGTTATGATGGAAGCCTGGAGGCTGTTCTAGGCATGAAGATATTTTAACTTGTCTAGGGATAGGTCTCTTTCAGGGTATCTGGCCACKCWCAGTTCGAAAGTCAAAATAATATCAATAAGAACCATGAACTGTGTGCAGATATATAATTAACTAACATCTTTGACAATTTATTATTGTTGGCACAATATCATCTGGGCACAGGGAAAGTTGATATATGACAAAACAGGTCATTCATCTGTAGGCTACGTGCATAGCACTTTGTTTAAAGCATAAATTTGTTCCCATGTTCTTCCTAAACTGCGTGCAGCACTTATTAAACTCTGTAATATCCCTCAAACACAGGAATGTCGATTCACACGGGATAAGTAGATTTTTGGGGTTGGAATAATAACCTCCCCACCAAGTAAAAATGACTGGCATGGCAGATTCAGACGGGACTAAATGTATGTTGTTTTGTACTCGTGCATTTAATTACATTACTCTACCTCCCCCAGTGAAACGAATCCTGTCTGAATAGGGCTTTAGACCTTCACCACACAGACCTTCACTACACAGACCTTCACCAAACATACCTTCACCATCATCCAGGGAAGTGGTGGGCCTGGGCCAGGTACCAGCCAGAGGAGCATCACACAGACCTCCAGCACATGATGACCATGGAGAGAGGTTGAGTTGGGTGTTCTCTAAACCTAATAGACCTTCTTCATGTAAGGTTGGAGGTGGGACAGGTACTCTCTAATCCTGAAAGACCTTCATCCAAGGCTGCAGAGTTGGGTGGGACAGGTACCCTGTAAGCCCAAAAGAGACCTTCTGCGTGCAAAGATCTGCAGTGGGGTTGGCCAGGTACTCTCTACTCCTGACACAAACCTTCATCGTGTAAAGAACAGGAGTGGGTGGCCAGATAACCCTGTAAGAAACCTTGAAAGAGACCCTCAACATTTTAGGGACAGGACTGGGGTGGCCAGATACCCTGAAAGAGACCTTAAAAGAGACCCTCAACATTTAAGGGACTGGGGTGGCCAGATAACCCTGTAAGAAACCTTGAAAGAGACCCTCAACATTTGAGGGACAGGGCTGGGGTGGCCAGATACCCTGAAAGAGACCTTAAAAGAGACCCTCAACATTTAAGGGACTGGGGTGGCCAGATACCCTGAAAGTAACATTAAAAGAGACCCTAAACATTTAAGGGACTGGGGTGGCCAGATACCCTGAAAGAAACATTAAAAGAGACCCTAAACATTTAAGGGACAGGACTGGGGTGGCCAGATATCTTAAGAGACACTTACATCATGCAAGGCCCCACAGAAGGTTGTCTAGGATGTACCCTCTAACCCTCACATAGGTCACCATGTAACACCCAGAGGAGGAATCCATTACGTAACTCTCCACTCCACACAAAATACTCAAGCCCTGGAAGTGGGTTATCTTAACATGGTCATTTTGAGGGTGAACTTGTGTCTCTATCTCCATGGCACACGCTTTCACGACCACCCACTAGTGATTTCACTATATCCATCGTGTCCCTCTGGAATAGATTATCACCCCCCCCCCCAACACACACACACACTTAATTAAGCTCCTACTGTAGTCACACTCTCCAGCACTTTACCCGAAATCCCTCTCAAATGTAAATTGTATGTGGAATAGATATATTTTGTCCTTAGGTTCTGTCAAGTTATGGTATACCTTTGAGGCACAGATATACATTTCCGGATTTATTTCAGTTTTACAGAATATACAGATGTGGATCAGGTTGTCAGTCAGTGTGTACCATAACTCAAATGATTTATTCTTTACCTGTATGTCTTTTTCAGGAAAAGACATACAGGCGCAACCTTTTCCCCTCCTGCCTCTTCCCCAGCAAAAAGGTTGTATTGGATTCTTATTATGTTTTCTAACACTTGATATACAATTTGTTTGTACACACAGCTCTGTGAATATTTCTCAGGTCTAGGTAGAGAGCAGAGTTTTTTTGCAGAGCTTGTTCACAACAAGCTGACCTTTCAGTCACCACAATAACAACATGGGAAATAGAAATAGAATGAAGTTTCACAAACCTATTATCTTGGTGACCTTACTGCTCAGTCAGGGATATTGCATTGTTATTGATCTCTACACAGAGAGATGTTAGATTATATTGCCTATATCTTCAAACCTTGGAGGGGATATTAAAGACTTTATTGTTTATTGACTTTATTGTTATTTGTCTAAGGCTGTGTGTCCCAAATGGCACCCTATTCCCTACAGTGCACTACTTTTGACCAGGGCCTATAGGGTTCAGGTCAAAAGTAGTGCGCTATATAAGGAATAAGGTGCCATAAAGTGTCTTTGATAGACAAATAACAATTAAGTATCTTTGATATCCCCAAAGCTACAGACATACTGTAGCTTTGTAAAATAAGAAAATGTGGACTAAATTTGAAATGTGCTCCAACACTATTGACTGTGTCTTTCTTCTTTATCGTTGTGTAGGTGATTAGATCAACGCAGATGTTCATTTGTGTACATATGTATCCTCTCATTCACATTCACCTTTCCGATTTATACCTTAGTGTTCACAATATATTCAGAAAGTAAAGATTATCCCTTTGTATCAACAATTTCTTTGAATGTAAGTATATTAAATGTATCACTAATGTATGATAAAAAATAAAACATTTGTGTCTGCAAAATGTTCAGTTATGCATAGAGGAGCTTGGTCCATCCATACTAAATCATTTAAGCAGTCAGATTGATGTCAGTATAATTATGAAAGGTGTCACATCTGTGAAGGTCTTGGATTACTCAAGTCCTCTCAATGTCTATGATTCAGATCAAGTCACTCCCTGTGAGGGAGCTGAGAACAACAAGCAGAGGATGGAAAACTTGCCCTGTAGTTCCTTCTAGTGGCCAGAAAGGTTTGTAGGTCTTTCAAAAAAGTGTGGTTACAGTCAGAAGGTATAACCCAGACACGTCACAGAGGCTATAAGCATCCATTGAAGCGTCAGTTTAGAATGTTTTCTCATCACCAAATATGATATTCGCAGGTAGTGGGAGAATATGGAACTAGGTGAAACTTTTTATGTTCCCAAAACTAGAATCTGTTACGAACACAGCGCAAGTGTTATAGACTTGACACTTTGCCAAAGTTTTAAAAAATGGCATTGTTTAGGAGTGCAAGGTCGAATTGAGTTTGTGCACACACGCAATTCACGACGAGGCGTTCCCTAACGGAAATATGCAAATATATGGTACAACGCAGCAATAGGATCTCGCTAACTCGTGCTTGGCTTTGCCCACCCCCTTGCTTGTTCTGCCCACTATGCATTATTTTATCCTACTACAAACGACACAGACAAACTATCTTGGGTTAATTATAAATATCTTTCAGTGGGCTTTCTCTGTAGCTGGTACGTGTTCACCAGGGCACGTAACGGAACATGCTTTAAAGCATTTTGCAATGTAAATCTAAAATTAAGGTTTCCTATTGGACAAGGTTAGGTAGTCACTCCCTGTTTCAATCCATTTTCTTCCATTTGATGCCTAATGAACACGACCCTGGTGGCGGTTATAACCTTTGTGTTTACAGACCCATGTCTGGAGTGTACCTTGGAGTGATGACACTTTTTTTTAATGTTTAACGTAGAGGATTTAATGGTGTATCTTTAGATCAGATAACAGAATATTCCTCCTTTGTTGATACGTTAGTTGGGTTGAATAAAACCAAACTTGGCATCTTTATACAAGTAATCTCTAGATCATCAGATTCTTCTTTGACTTGGATAAACATGCTGTGAATTCCTATATATTGCAATTCCATATCACACACACATGCAGTTGAAGTCGGAGGTTTACATACAGTACACCTTAGCCAAATACATTTAAACTCAGTTTTTCACAATTCCTGACATTTAATCCAAGTAAAAATTCTCTGTCTTTGGCCAGTTAGGATCACCACTTCAATTTAAGAATGTGAAATGTCAGAATAATAATAAAGATTTATTTGTTTCAGCTTTTATTTCTTTAATCACATTCCCAGTGGGTCAGAAGTTTACATACACTCAATTAGTATTTGGTAGCATTGCTGTTAAATTGTTAAACTTGGTCAAACGTTTCGGGTAGCTTTCCACAAGCTTCCCACAATAAGTTGGGTGAAATTTGGCCCATTCCTCCTGACAGAGCTGGTGTAACTGAATCAGGTTTGTAGGCCTCCTTGCTCGCACATGCTTTTTCAGTTCTGCCCACACATTGAGTTCAGGGCTTTGTGATGGCCACTCCAATACCTTGAATTTGTTGTCCTTAAGCCATTTTGCCACAACTTTGGAAGTGTGCTTGGGGTCATTGTCCATTTGGATGAACCTGACTGATGTCTTGAGATGTTGCTTCAAAATATCCATATAATTTTCCTACCTCATGATGCCATCTATTTTGTGAAGTGCACCAGTCCCTCCCGCAGCAAATCACACCCACAACATAATGCTGCCACCCCCGTTCTTCACGGTTGGGATGGTGTTCTTCGGCTTGCAAGCCTCCCTTTTTCCTCCAAACATTACGCTGGTCATTATGGCCAAASAGTTCTATTTTTGTTTAATCAGATCAGAGGACATTTCTCCAAAAAGTACGATCTTTGTCCCCATGTGCAGTTGCAAACCGTAGTCTGGCTTTTTTATGTCGGTTTTGGAGCAGTGGCTTCTTCCTTGCTGAGCYYCCTTTCAGGTTATGTCGATATAGGACTCGTTTTAATGTGGATATAGATCCTTTTGTACCTGTTTCCTCCAGCATCTTCACAAGGTCCTTTGCTGTTGTTCTGYGATTGATTTGCACTTTTTGCACAAAAGTACGTTCATCTCTAGGAGACAGAACACATCTCCTTCCTGAGCGGTATGACGGCTGCATGGTCCCATGGTGTTTATACTTGCATACTATTGTTTGTACAGATGAACGTGGTACCTTCAGGCGTTTGYAAATTGCTCCCAAGGATAAACCAGACTTGTGGAGGGTCTACAATGTATTTTCTGAGGTCTTGGCTGATTTCTTTTGATTTTCCCATGATGTCAAGCAAAGAGACACTGAGTTTGAAGGTAGGCCTTGAAATACATCCACAGGTACACCTCCAATTGACTCAATGTCAATTAGCCTAACAGAAGCTTCTAAAGCCATTACATCATATTCTGGAATTTTCCAAGCTGTTTAAAGGCACAGTCAACTTAGTGTATGTAAACTTCTGACCCACTGGAATTGTGATACAGTGAAATAATCTGTCTGTAAACAATTGTTGGAAAAATGAGTGTGTCATGCACAAAGTAGATGTCCTAACCGACTTGCCAAAGCTATAGTTTGTTAACAAGACATTTGTGGAGTGGATGAAAAATGAGTTTTAATGACTCCAACCTAAGTGTAGGTAAACTTACGACTTCAACTGTAGATACTGTACATTACATATAACCTTCACTACTGGCACTGAGACATGTTTGTGTAGATCCATCTGGCCTCACCCTTGCCTGAGCATACCGGGAATTCTTTCACTGAATATTTCCATATCAGTTACATACATTACTGTAGGAAGATTCTATGTCACAACGAGCGCTAAAGACAGACATCACATATACCTGGAACAATAAACAAGTCATTTATTGTAGCATCAACATGTGAAAAATGACCATGGAATAGAGCATGGAATATACTTAAGTATCAAATCAATCAAGCATGGATGAGTGTTGTTTGTAGTGTACCATGTTGTATAGACCATGGATTACCCCCTATCTATGGCACCCAGATGTGCGCACTCTTCTTCTTGTCTTCTGATTGAACACAATAATCTCTATCTATCACAAACTCCGTTTGAAAGATGGGTCAGACCAAGGCCCAGCATCAGCAGTCAGACAGGAGGCCAGGGAAGTAGCCTACGTGGCATACTGCAGAGCACTCCATTCTGGCACCTCTGGCCTCCTGTTCGTCTCACCCCACAGGAGGTCTGCTCCCGCTCAGCCAATGGTGGAACCAGCTTTCCCCTGATGCTAGGACAGCAAAGTCCCTGCCCATCTTCCGAAAAAATGTCTGAAACCCTTCCTCTACAAAGACCATATTAAATAAGACATCTCAGTCCCCCCCCCCCAAAAAAAAKAAAAAACATACAGTTGTATTTTCCTACTAGCACTGAATTTGCTGATAACTTCTTTATTGAGGAAAAATGTACTACGACTGTGATATGTGGTTGTCTCAGCTAGCTATCTTAAGATGAATGCACTAACTGTCAATTAATGTAGCTGAGAGCATCTGCTCTAAAATGGGTGTAGAGCAGCCACTTCCTCCCTGTTCCATTCCCATGCTTCTGAACCCTACACCTCCTTCCGTAGCACCACCCGAACACTTGAGAATATTTTCGCCAGGGCTTCGAACAGGGGGTCACAGAAGGTGTGAATGGCCAGGGAGTAGATACGGCTCAGACACTGGGACTCGATCAGACAGCTTTTAATGCATGGCACAACGGCCCAGATGTGGCAGAAGGAGAGGCAAGCGAATAGGAAGCCCCACAGCAGAGCCACTGGGATCCCCAAAATGGCTGATAGGATGCGGTAGCACCAGTACTTGGACACAGTGAAGGTGGTGTAACTGGCCTTCCACACCCCGTCCAGACTGTGAGTCCCATCAGGCTCAGCGATCACATCCTCAAAGTCCACCTGCAGGGGGAGACAGAGAGGCCATTGTACTGTAATTGATAAAAGGGTCCAGCTTCTGACACCAACTGCAATGAGACAGGACACCATTATGTTAGCTTCAGGAATATCTCTACTAAGTTATAACCTAATATCTTATGCAACATATTATGGGTATTGTAGTACATTATGCTACAACCATCAGCAGCTGGACTTTCTTTTAGCTCAGTTAAAAACTGCTATATTATATTGCCTGAAACCTCTCACTGTCCCAAGCAAATACTGTATAAGGCAATTGGATACATTCCTACAACATGAACAGATAAACGTTCTCTTTCTAACAACCCGCCTGTTTTGAAGTCACAGATCTAATTAAAGGAACATAATTTGTAAGCAGCAGTCCATCTGACACCACTACCAATAAATATAAATACAGTTACTGTATATATACACACAGAGGGCCATAAAAAACATAAAAGCCATAAAAACCATAAAAACCATTAAAACTGTAAAAGCCTAATTATTCATTAGCAAATCAAAGAATACCAGAGAAAACCATCAAAGACATTATGTAAAAACATGTATTAGAACAAATTCCATGATGGCAGTTTTGGCAGATAAACATTCCGTTCCACTGCCATTCATACCCTTGCGTTTGCCTTCCCAGAAATAGAACCACTATCTGTAGCTGGGTTAGTAAAGAGCTACAGGGATACAGGCTGTTTCAGGGAACATTTGATGGTCACAATAGTAACCCAAAGGATAGCACTTCTGGTGCATGTGCGAACACACACACACACACACACACAAATGTAATATAGCCTACCTTCACTACATCCTCGTTGACTTGCTTGGGGTCTCTGTTGATCAGGTCAATCTCTTTATGATGTCCGTTTGCCTGAAACCTCTGTTCATAACCATTGTTGATGTCAGCCATGGTTGCGGTCATATGCTAATCAAAGGAGAGGGGCAGAGAGGTACGAGGCAGAGTAGAGGGGTCCGAGAAGAGCGGTCTCAGTAAGGCTGGTAGTTATCCTTATCCACCAGCTGTAGTGGTCAAAGAAGCAGTGTGGGGAGTGGGACAGGGAGTGGCTGTACCCAGGCTTCTGGATTTCCCCTCACTGTGATGTCACTCCTGGAATGCCAGCAGCACCCAGCAGGCAGCTGCCCCTAGTTGTCCTGTCAAACTGTAACCACTGTAGCCATAGCATAGCACAAACACACAAACACATAGCCTACAGTTACACACATGCTTTGTTGACTACAACACATTCTTGTTAATTATCGCTTATAAACATCTTGTAAACAGACCAACGAATGAACACACACACACACGTTATTTTACTATCCTTGTGGGGACCAAACAATTGATTCCCATTCAAAATCCTATTTTCCCTAACCTCAAACCCTAAACCTTAACACCTAACCTAACACTAATTGTAACCTTAACCCTCAACCTAACCCCTAAGCCTTAAAGATCATTTTTCCTTGTGGGGACTGGCAAAATGTTCCCACTTGTCCTAATTTTCCTTATTTTACTATTCTTGTGAGGACTTCTGTTCCCCACAATGATAGTAAAACCAAACCACCCACACACACCAGTAAGGCCCATTCTCTATCAACACTCATGCCATACCTCACACTGGGACCCTAAGCATTTCTTAAAGGAAAAAGCAGACCTATGTTGCATTACACACATCCCTGATGGTTCACCACAGTAATTACTGTAGCCCAATATAGTGTGAAGATCACAGAAGTCTGCTAAGGGTATAATAATAGCCGGATTCGGAGCAAATGAAATGGCAAACATATTTGATGAATTTGATTCCATTCCACTTGTTCTGGTCCAGCCATTACCACTAGCCTGTTCTCCCCAATTAAGGTGCCACCAACCATATAGCAATGCTCAGATATAGACAAGTGAGGTCCGTACAGAGAATTGGATGACACTTGCCATGATGCAGCTATATATAATGCCTTATGATAAACTACAAAGATATGTTCTGGTTAGTCCCTCCATGGAGAGACTTGTCATATGATTGAGCAGGTGGATCTGCTGATGGGACAGAGAACTGTGCAAAGATCTGAGACTGACATGTAGACCTAAGCATTTTGAGTTTGTGATACATTTACTACCACACGTTAAGTTGAGAGTGGACGGTGGTGATAAACAGCATCAACATGATTTCTCTTCTAGCGTTAACCCCATAAAACCTGAGACTCACCTAAAATAACGCAACTTGGCAGGAGATGTAGCATGCTGATGACATTGGAATATATCATACATGGCTACCTTTTTTTTTCTTGTCACAAACCTGTATTTCCATAGCAACCACAAATGGAAAGTACAATGGAAACCTGTGTGTCCATAGCAACCACAAAATACTGCAATGCATATACGGTATATAGTAAGTAATCATCATGATATTAAATTCCCCACCTCCCAACTATTGGCTTAAAAACCTCTTAAGGATCCAAGCCTTTCTTCCAATTTTCGCCTAAAATGACATACCTAAATCTAACTGCCTGTAGCTCAAGACCTGAAGCAATGATATGCATATTCTTGATACCATTTGTGTAACGGTTCTCCTCTTCCTCTTCATTCGAAGAGGAGGAGCATGGATTGAACCAAGACGCAGCGTGATACTTAGACATGATATTTATTTAGACACGACAAAACAACGAAGACAAAAAACGAACTATACTTGAATTAACTAAAAAATCACAAACGAATGTAGACAGACCTGGACGTAAGAATCTTACATGTAACACGAAGAAACACACGACAGGGAAATGACTACATAAAAAGAACGAACAAAATGAAAACAAACCGAAACAGTCCCGTATGGGTGCAACATAGACAGACACTAACACAGGCAGACAACCCCACGACAACATGTGCAACACCTACCTTAATATGATTCCACAATCAGAGGAGATGAAAACAACCTGCCTCTAATTGAGAACCATATTAGGTACCATTAACCAACATAGAACAGAAAACATAGACTGCCACCCAAACTCAGTCCTGACACACTAACACATACAAAAACTAACAGAAACGGTCAGGAACGTGACATAACCCCCCTTTAAGGTGCGAACTCCGGGCGCACAGCACAAATGTCTAGGGGAGGGTCCAGGGTGGGCATCTGAAGGTGGTGGCTCAGGCTCTGGGCGAGGGTCCACCACCATAGTCAATCCCAGCTTACGTTCTCCTCAGAATGAACCACTCTTACTCCACCACCTAATATACCGGGTAACATAAAATAAGGGACAGCTCCGGACAAGGAGCTCAGGACAGATAGGTAGGTCAGGATAGAGAGGTAGCTCAGATAGAGAGTAGCTCAGAGAGGACTCCGGACTGAAGGGAGTCGGACAGAGAGACAGCTCTGGACTGAGGGGCAAGTTCTGGATACATGGCAGCTCTGGCTGAGGGACAGCTCATGGTTGGCTGACGGCTCTGGACGTTCATGCTAGCTGACGGTCTGGACGCTCATGCTGGCTGACGGCTCTGGACGCTCATGGCTGGCTGATGGCTCTGGAGCTCATGGCTGGCTGACGGCTCTGGACGCTCATGGCTGGTCTGACGCTCTGGACGCTCTGGGCGACGCTCAGAGCTGGCTGGCTGACGGCTCTAGACGCTCATGGCTGGCTGACGGCTCTGGCTGCTCATGGCTGGCTGACGCTCTAGACGCTCATGGCTGCTGACGCTCTAGACGCTCTGGCTCGCTGACGGCTCTGGACGCTCATGGCTCGCTGACGGCTCTGGACGCTCATGCTCACTGGCGGCTCTGGCAGATCCAGTCTGGTTGGCGGCTCTGGCAGATCCAGTCTGGTTGGCGGCTCTGGCAGATCCGTCTGGTTGGCGGCTCTGGCAGATCCTGTCTGGTTGGCGGCTCTGGCAAGATCCTGTTCTGACGAATGGCTCTAGCGGCTCCTGACTGACTATGGCTCTGACGGCTCGGGACAGACGGGCGGTCTAATGGCTCGGGACAGACGGATGGCTCAGATGGCGCTGGGGAGACGGATGGCTCAGATGACGCTGGGGAGACGGATGGCTCAGATGGCGCTGGGGAGACGGATGGTCAGATGGCGTCTGGGGAGACGGATGGCTCAGATGGCGCTGGGGAGACGGATGGCTCTGGCCGGATAAGGCGCACTGTAGACCTGGTGCGTGGTGCGGAACTGGAGGCACCGAGCTAAGGACACGCACCTTCATGCTAGTGCGGGGAGCAGGGACAGGGCAACTGGACTCTCAAAGCGTACTATTTGCCTGGTGCATGGTACCGGCACTGGTGGCACCGGGCTGAGGGCACGCACATCAGGACGAGTAAGGGGAGAAGGAACAGTGTGTACAGGGCTCTGGAGACGCACAGGTGGCTTAGTGCGTGGTGCCAGAAATGGAGGCACTGGCTGGAGAACGCACCATAGGAAGAGTGCGTGGAGGAGGAACAGGGCTCTGAAAACGCATTGGAAGCCTGGTGCGTGGTGTAGGCACTGGTGGTACTGGGCTGGGGGCGGGGAGGGTAGCGCCGGAAATACCGGACCGTGCAGGCGTACTGGCTCCCTTGAGCATTGAGCCTGCCCAACCTTACCTGGTTGAATGCTCCCCGTCACCCACCCAGTGCGGGGAGGTGGAATAACCCGCACCGGGCTATGTAGGCGAACCGGGGACACCATGCGTAAGGCTGGTGCCATGTAAGCCGGCCCAAGGAGACGRACTGGTGGCCAGATATGTAGAGCCGGCTTCATGGCACTTGGCTCAATGCTCAATCTAGCCCTACCAGTGCGGGGAAGTGGAATAACCCGCACCGGACTATGCACACGTACAGGAGACACCGTGCGCTCTACTGCGTAACACGGTGTCTGCCCGTACTCCCGCTCTCCACGGTTAGCCTGAGAAGTGGGCGCAGGTCTCCTACCTGCCCTTGGCCCACTACCTCTTAGCCACCCCCCAATACATTTTTGGGGTTTCTTCACGGGCTTCCGTGCTAGCCGCGTACCTTCATAAATCCGGTCTTGCGCTTGATTCTCCGGCTTCCAGCCACGTCTCCTTGCTGCCTCCTCATATCGCCGCCTCTCTGCTTTCGCTGCCTCCAGCTCAGCTTTGGGACAGCGATATTCTCCCGGCTGTGCCCATGGACCTTTTCAGTCCAATATTTCCTCCCAACTCCAATAATCCTGTGTAGCAGGCCACTGCTCGAATTCACGCTGCTTGGTTCGCACTGGGTGGGTGGTTCTGTAACGGTTCTCCTCTTCATTCGAAGAGGAGGAGCATGGATTGAACCAAGACGCAGCGTGATACTTAGACATMATATTTATTTAGACACAAAACAACGAAGACAAAAAACGAACTATACTTGAATTAACTAACAAAATAACAAAACGAATGTAGACAGACCTGGACGTAAGAACTTACATTTAACACGAAGAACGCACAAACAGGGAAATGACTACATAAAAACCGAACGAACAAAATGAACAAACAAACCAAAACAGTCCCGTATGGTGCAACATAGACAGACACTAACACAGGAGACAACCACCCACGACAAACAATGTGACAACACCTACCTTAATATGATTCTCAATCAGAGGAGATGAAAACCACCTGCCTCTAATTGAGAACCATATTAGGTACCCATTAACCAACATAGAAACAGAAAACATAGAGTGCCCACCCAAACTCACGTCCTGACCAACTAACACATACAAAAACTAACAGAAAACAGGTCAGGAACGTGACAATTTGAAAGGAAACACTTTGAAGTTTGTGGAAATGTGAAATTAATGGAGGAGAATATAACCAATTAGATCTGGTAGAAGATAATACAAAGAAAAAAACATGCATTAAAAAAAAATTTTTTTTACCATCATCTTTGAAATGCAAGAGAAATGCCATAATGTATTATTCCAGCCCAGGCACAATTTAGATTTTGGCCACCTTGATTTAGGAACAATAATCGAATTCAGCCATTTTAGGCCAATATTAGTTTTCTTTAAATTAACACTTTTTATCTCCAACTTCATTGTAAGTATTGTGCAATATACAGTTATCAAATGGTAGAATGACTTTACTTATGAAATGGTTTAAAACAAAAAAAAATTCAACCATAGTTTCCTCTGTTTTTTTTAAAGTGGTACATTAAAATCCAAACGTTTGATATATTCCTTCTCACCCATGGTGACCTGATTATGTAAAATCAGCTTTTCTCATGATAACATTCAGTACAGGACAAACTCCTCGCCTCATAGAGGAGGTCTTGAGTGGTACCACTGAGTACTGTCAAGCAAATCACATTCAGACCAGTTGTGTGTGTGAAACACGATTCACTTCAAATACAGGGAGTTTGCCTGTACTTGTTTAATTAATTGAAGTGCCCCCTTTCCTATTCTGGGAAGGCAGGGGCCTTTCCAGGGAGGAAGAGAGCAGCGTCCAGACCCTGAGCTGTGAAGTGAAGATGAAATGAGGTACTAGATGTTAGCATAAGAATTGCTGATGACATAATCAGGTCACAATACAATAACAAGAACCCATCTATTTGAAACGTATTACTGTACTGAGTACAACATTGATATTGAGAAAAGTTGTGTCTCTTAGAAGAATAGGGGATATTTCAATTGAATGGTTTTGTATATGAAAACAAGTCTGATATTGCTGCATATTGATCAAAATCTTTAACACTTTATTTTAGATATCGTACAATCCAATTTTCATCAGAATATATATGATAAAAGTACAGCTATAGTAAACTTTAATGTTCTACTATACCACAAAAAATTGTGGAGGCACATTTTGAACTGTGTGGTCAGGTTTTATTGAAATAACACTATACACCAGTGCTGTCTGAATAATACTGAATGTGCTCCTCAAACATGGGAATCATCTGACACTATCACATGAGAAAAGGACAACTCAAAGCACAGTTCAAGTGCATACCAGATACATCATTACCCTAAATGAGTGTGAATCTTTTACACATTCCCCTTTTCACCTTCACTTCTGACGACATCTTAGATAAGTAACCAATCACCTTGTTGGAGATTGTTTAAATAAAGTATCCAGTCTTGATCAATCACACTGATCTCAGTTCAGTTGTAAGATCCCATGATCCACCAAAAAGCCTGTAGTTGTGCCCCTGGTCTGATCCTAGAGCATCCTACAAATACTTTGCCCAGGCCTGATAGTCTCCCAAGAGGACATTCCATAGTAGGGTAACATTGGGAACAATCCCATTTTCCAAATCCTGATTTTGTGTGAAGGTCCAATATTCTGTCATTCCTGAGTCAGGCGAAGTCTGATTCCATCGTAGCACCTTGCTGCACTAGTGAGGAGTAGGCGGACACCAATGTCCAGTACGATGCTCCATAGGCTCTGCAGCCAGTATGTGATTATAAGGATATGATGCACGAATGGGCTAATGAACCTTTCAGGATTAGATAGACAATACAGGGAGTAAGAGAAGAGAAGAGTTTCAAGATGGTAACTTATGGTTCACCCACTGGGCACAGATGTCATTTCAACGTCTATTTCATGTTGGTTCAACATCATTTCAMTGAAATGACMTGTWAWCAACGTTMATTCAACCAGTGTARGCCCAGCTMGCATGTATTGTATTCAGTGAACAGTGAACTGATATTATAGACGTACCATATGTGTAGGAAGCTGAGGATGGCGAAGATCAGTCCAGTGATGATGGACACAGGGACGGCCAGCAGGACGGTCACTATGCGGTAGATCCAGACCCTGGTGACCTCGAACAGGGCGTTGCTCCAGATCCACACTTTGTCTCCGCTACGTACTGACGCCGGCTCTGCTATCACATCCTCAAAGCTCACCTAGAGGCAGAGACATAATCTTGGGGTGATTGTTTACAGACAGACAGTTTGTTTTTGACACTCAAAGGAAAATATAGATAAACTGCAGTCAATAACATGACCACAAGAGGGCAGTGCAAGTATACCAAAAACAACTGGGACATGCCACATGTCTATAGAAATATAATACTCTTCAGATTTGTTTGATCGTTTTAGTAATTATGTTTGACTAATTGTGTTAAGACAGATAATCTGCTTGAAAAAACAGCACCTTATATCAAGCTTGTGACAGTGTTACCCATTTCAGGGTACAATCCTGAAAGCACAAATAACTAATTCATGAAGTCATTCAAATTGACAAAAATGTATAAACACAAAAAATGTCGTCTGGTTAGCAGATAGCTCCTGTTTTTATGGGTTGATGCATTGATGTGAGGTTGTGTGAAATACCTTCAAACACTCGTTGACTCCTCGAGGGTCTCTCTCATTCAGGAGGGGCTTGGTGTCACTAAGATCCACTAACGGGGACACAGCTTCCACCTCATCCATCCTGTCCCCCAGTTCAGCCTTCCATAGCAGCTGAGGCTCCTCATGGTCCTCATACAGGTCTGCATCAAGGTCTTCATCATCAGTGTCTCCCAGGTCAATCTTTGTCTCCACTGGATCTGTCTTCCTCATCATGGTGCCTTTTCAAGGGAACAAATAATGTTTTTAGAATGGATTTCAATTAAATACAAAAATGATTCAAATATGGGAGTGTAGAGAGTAACAGGACCAGAAAGACTCACTCTGCCTACACACATACAGTGGGGAGAACAAGTATTTGATACACTGCCGATTTTGCAGGTTTTCCTACTTACAAAGCATGTAGAGGTCTGTAATTTTTATCATAGGTACACTTCAACTGTGAGAGACGGAATCTAAAACAAAAATCCAGAAAKTCACATTGTATGATTTTTAAATAATTAATTTGCATTTTATTGCATGACATAAGTATTTGATCACCTACCAACCAGTAAGAATTCCGGCTCTCACAGACCTGTTAGTTTTTCTTTAAGAAGCCCTCCTGTWCTCCACTCATTACCTGTATTAACTGCACCTGTTTGAACTCGTTACCTGTATAAAAGACACCTGTCCACACACAATCAAACAGATTCCAACCTCTCCACAATGGCCAAGACCAGAGAGCTGTGTAAGGACATCAGGGATAAAATTGTAG
This sequence comes from Salvelinus sp. IW2-2015, assembly GCF_002910315.2. Taxonomy (NCBI): domain Eukaryota; kingdom Metazoa; phylum Chordata; class Actinopteri; order Salmoniformes; family Salmonidae; genus Salvelinus; species Salvelinus sp. IW2-2015. The sequence goes on along the minus strand of NC_036851.1, from coordinate 36,273,063 downwards.
ACCTGCACAAGGCTGGGATGGGCTACAGGACAATAGGCAAGCAGCTTGGTGAGAAGGAAACAACTGTTGGCGCAATTATTAGAAAATGGAAGAAGTTCAAGATGACGGTCAATCACCCTCGGTCTGGGGCTCCATGCAAGATTTCACCTCGTGGGGCATCAATGATCATGAGGAAGGTGAGGGATCAGCCCAGAACTACACGGCAGGACCTGGTCAATGACCTGAAGAGAGCTGGGACCACAGTCTCAAAGAAAACCATTAGTAACACACTACGCCGTCATGGATTAAAATCCTGCAGCGCACGCAAGGTCCCCCTGCTTAAGCCAGTGCATGTCCAGGCCTGTCTGAAGTTTGCCAATGACCATCTGGATGATCCAGAGGAGGAATGGYAGAAGGTCATGTGGTCTGATGAGACAAAAATAGAGCTTTTTGGTCTAACTCCACTCGCCGTGTTTGGAGGAAGAAGAAGTATGAGTACAACCCCAAGAACACCATCCCAACCGTGAAGCATGGAGGTGGAAACATCATTCTTTGGGGATGCTTTTCTGCAAAGGGGACAGGACGACTGCACCGTATTGAGGGGAGGATGGATGGGGCCATGTATCGCGAGATCTTGGCCAACAACCTCCTTCCCTCAGTAAGAGCATTGAAGATGGGTCGTGGCTGGGTCTTCCAGCATGACAACGACACGAAGCACACAGCCATGGCAACTAAGGAGTGGCTCCGTAAGAAGCATCTCAAGGTCCTGGAGTGGCCTAGCCAGTCTCCAGACCTGAACCCAATAGAAAATCTTTGGAGGGAGCTGAAAGTACGTATTGCCCAGCGACAGCCCCGAAACCTGAAGGATCTGGAGAAGATCTGTAGGGAGGAGTGGGCCAAAATCCCTGCTGCAGTGTGTGCAAACCTAGTCAAGAACTACAGGAAACGTATGATCTCTGTAATTGCAAACAAAGGTTTCTGTACCAAATATTAAGTTCTGCTTTTCTGATGTATCAAATACTTATGTCATGCAATAAAATGCAAATTAATTACTTAAAAATCATACAATGTGATTTTCTGGATTTTTGTTTTAGATTCCGTCTCTCATAGTTGAAGTGTACCTATGATAAAAATTACAGACCTCTACATGCTTTGTAAGTAGGAAAACCTGCAAAATCGGCAGTGTATCAAATACTTGTTCTCCCCACTGTACCTACACACTCACACCACACTGTCAAACTGTGACACTTTCAGACAGAGGGTGGCCACCAGGCTGTTCACATGGGTGTGGCTAGCAGCAATGGGTTATATTGGGAAAGTGAGACTGGCCTAGTTGGAATTTTCACTACCCCAAACCCAGGGAGAGAGAAGAGGGGATAAGGTAAGGGGAGAGGGGAGAGACCCTCCCTGCTGCAGGATATAAAAACCTAGAGAGAAGACTATATACAGACTGCTCCTATGATCATACAGTGATCTACCCTGCCCATCTGATCCAATAGAGACAACTCAGATTGGGAACTCTACAGGATATTTTTTTTAAACTCTCCACTTGATATGAAAAGGAGAAGGTGGAACGTTTCCTACAGTGGGACTAAACTGTGATATGAATGTCATAGTGATATGGCAACATGATCTCACAAACACACTTCAATACGGACACCTAAAATAGATAGGTTACTCATTGTTGTGAGTAATTGACTTGGTGATGATTAGCCTGCCTTGCACTCTGTGGCTTATTAGAAGTAGTAACTTTACCTGGCCCAGGTCCCACAGGAACGTAATGCAAACCAGTCCAGGGTAGTATTCATRAGTGCACACTGTAAAAAAATGCTTTGCAACGGAAAATGAAAACAATTATTCTTAATTTACAAGTTCAGATATTTCCTCCCTGTTTCAGCCCGTTTGCTCCCATTTTGTCCCTAATGAACAGCCACAAAACCAACATGTGCGCAACTATGGGGCAAAACTTAGATTGTTGACAAAATGTTAACTATATTTAGTCTCCAATGTTTATTGAAAACATATATGCATTTGCACAATGAGCACTTGTTGTCTCTCAAATACATCATTTTTGTCACGCCCTGACCATAGAGAGTCTCTTTATTCTCTATTTGGTTATGTCAGGGTGTGACTAGGGTGGGCAATCTATGTTGTATTTCTATGTTGGCCTGGTATGGTTCCCAATCAGAGGCAGCTGTCTATCGTTGTCTCTGATTGGGGATCATACTTAGGCAGTCTTTTTTCCACCTTAGTTTGTGGGATCTTGATTTTGTATAGTTGCTGTGTAGCCTGCAGAACTTTACGTTCGTTTTGTATTTTGTTGTTTTTCGGTGTTCATTTTACTAAAAGTAAGATGTTCGCCTACCACGCTGCACCTTGGTCTCCTCATTCAAATGACGAGTGTAACAATTTTATTTGATGCTTAGCAAGCTTTGGAATTTTTGCGATATTAGCATTGACATGAAATCAGTCAAAACACCTCAAAACAAAAGCAAGATAACTTCTTCTTAATAGGGGGGCGCTGTTTTCACTTTGGGGAAAAATCGTGCCCAAATTAAACGGCCTCGTACTCTGTTCTAGATCATACAATATGCATATTATTATTACTATTGGATAGAAAACACTCTGAAGTTTCTAAAACGGTTTGGATTATATCTGTGAGTAAAACAGAACTCATTTGGCAGCAAACTTCCAGACAGGAAGTGAAKATTCTGAAAAAGGGGCTCTGTGTCAGGGCCTGCCTATTCAACTGGCTTATATTTATGGATCTGTATGCACTTCATACGCCTTCCACTAGATGTCAACAGGCAGTAGAAGGTTGAATGGGTGTCTAGCTTGATGTGAGGCCCGAATGAGAGCTTTTGGAGTGACAGGTCCGCTCTTTTGTCAGTAGTCAGCTGCGCACAAGGGAACCTCACATTGTCTTCTGAAATGCGTTCGGTTTACACGACGAAATGCTCCGGCTCTGATTTTATTGGATACATACGAGAAAAACATCATAAAGTAGGATTTTTCAACCGAGTTTGACCAGTTTATTCAACGTTTATTGGGACTTTTGGAATTTTTCGTTCCAGGCATGATGTTATAAGACTGTCATCAGATGAAGTTGTCCAAAGGTTAGTGATTAATTTTATCTCTATTTCTGGGTTTTGTGAAAGCTACCTTGGCGGTGAATAAATGGCGTTGTGTGTTTGGCTATTGTGGTGAGCTAATAGAAATATATATTGTGTTTTCGCTGTAAAACACTTTTAAAAAATCGGAAATATTGGCTGGATTCACAAGATGTTTATCTTTCATTTGCTGTACACCATGTATTTTTCATAAATGTTTTATGATGAGTATTTATGTATTTCACGTTGCTCTCTGTAATTATTCTGGCTGTTTTGGTGCTATTTGTGATGGTGGCTGCAATGTAAAACTACGATTTATACCTCAAATATGCAAATTTTCGAACAAAACATAAATGTATTGTATAACATGATGTTATAAGACTGTCATCTGATGAAGTTGTTCAAGGTTAGTGATTAATTTCATCTCTATTTGTGGGTTTTGTGAAAGCTACCTATGCGGTGGAAACATGGTGAAAACATGGCGTTGTGTGTTTGCCTATTGTGGTGAGCTAATATAAATACATATTGTGTTTTCGCTGTAAAACYTTTTAAAAATCGGAAATGATGGCTGGATTCACAAGATGTTTATCTTTCATTTGCTGTATTGGACTTGTGATTTCATGAAATTATATTATATGATATCCCTGTCCCGTTAGGCTAGGCTATGCTTGTCAGCTTTTTTGATGAGGAGGATCCCGGATCTAACARAATTGCAAAAGGGTTATCTAATGATCAATTAGCCTTTTAAAATGATAAACTTGGATTAGCTAACACAATGTGCCATTGGAACACAGGAGTGATGGTTGCTGATAATGTGTCTCTGTACGCCTATGTAGATATTCCATTAAAAAATCTGCCATTTCCAGCTAAAATAGTCAATTACAACATTAACAATGTCTACACTGTATTTCTTATCATTTTGATGTTATTTTAATGAGCAAAAAATTTGCTTTTCTTTCAAAAACTTGGACATTTCTAAGTGACCCCAAACTTTTGAATGGTACTGTATATTTACAAAAATATATTTATGGGGGATTGGAAATGATGCAGACAATTACATTGATAGAAGCCACAATCTATCTGCAATATTACATCTGATCTACCCGCACCCCCCCAAAACAAAGATGTCTAAAGGCTTCAGCCCAATAGCGCCCCCAGCTCCTGACCAGATGTCCCATAGACATACTGTACATTGTGGAAGTGAGAGATTTTCTAGGTCTTATATTAGACTTACAGTAATACCCATTGCTGTAAGTGAGGTATTGTGTTATATGACCATCAGTACTGTATGAACATGCCCATGCTTTCCCAGCTGCCCATGGGTACCATGCATATCTCTGGCTATTGATGTGGTGAGGAAATCACAAGTTAAGCAGGTGATGATGTGTGGTCAAGAGAAGACAAGAAAGGTCAAAACCTTTTCAGATTCCGAAGCCTCAGCATCATAAGTAGGCTATTGTGACCTGACCAGCAAAAACTCCATTGGCTWTAATAAGGGCTTAGGGGCCAGATTTATTCCTGTTCAGGTTACATGGCCACAGGAAACTCCTTGTCCTAAACATAACCCTAACCCTAGCTTCATGTCGACATGCCAGTTCAACACTAACCCTAACACTTACCCTAATCCTAACCCTTACCATAGCTTGATATCCACAGCCAGGTTCAACCCTAACCCTAGACTCAACTCGGTTTGGTTTACATTTAATTGTGTGACTTATTCTATTTCTGTACATTTGTGCAGCTATATATGTTGAAGGGTCTGAGACTAGAAAAAATGCTTTAATTGAGAAGTAGACTTTGGTCTGAAGCCAAAAAAGAAAGAAAATTCATATGAGCACCTCAATGCCTACTTCACCCATGCTCTACCAAGGTTTTCCAGCAAACAGCTTTGACCTACTACAGAAGCTATGTTGGTATATTGTACTTCAAACAACGCGTAGGCACGTTGCTTAGGATTCAAACCTTCTCAAACAGCCTAATTCATACTCTCAGAGGAGGTGCTGCCACAATAATGTGATTTGTACTGCATACAAGGTAAGGTATTGGACTCTTCACACACCACACTAAGACATTAACCCATTCCACTACCATTTCAGGCTTTTTTTATTATATGAAATCAAGATTTGCTTATATACTTACAAGACCATCAGGCTTAATTTAGTAAGTAGTTTTGTCTTGTAGTAATGTGGTGCCTTTCTGTATTGCCTTAATGATTTATTTTAGCAATACATTTCAAAATATTTGATGATATATTTTTGGGGTCAGTAGTTGCCCAACATAACAACAGGTGGTGGAGTGTTAAACGCAGTCACTCAAATAGAGCGTGTCTGCGTTCCTGATTTCTGTCATCGTTAGCTTACCTGTGTAAAATTMACATAAGCCCAGAACAACATGTATTATCAATTGCTGTGCTGATCAATGGCAGTTCATTACCTCTGAATATGTAGTCCAAAGTTATGTTCGTATTTGTATTTATTTTCGCAATGAAGATGGTGACGCTACAATTACAATTGTGTGCTTATGGTTATCTGGACCTTTGCCCCAGTCAAAGGTCCTGAGCGCTCTGGAGCAGGTTTTCACCAAGGATCTCTCTGTACTTTCCTCCATTCATCTTTCCCTCGATACTGACTAGTCTCCCAGTCCCTGCCGCTGAAAAACATCCCCACAGCATGTTGCTGCCACCCCCATGCTTCACCATAGGGACGGTGCCAGGTTTCCTCCAGACGTGACACTTGATATTCAGGCCAAAGTGTTCAATCTTGGTTTCATCAGACCGGAGAATCTTGTTTTTCAAGATCTGAGAGGCTCCATGTAGGCTGTCATGTGCCTTTTACTGAGGAGTGGCAGAGATGGTTGTCTTTCTGGAAGGTTCTCCCATCTCAACAGAGGAACTCTGGAGCTCTGTCAGAGTGACTATCGGGTTCTTGGTCACCTCCCTGACCAAAGGCCCTTCTCCCCCTATTGCTCAGTTTGGTCGGGCGGCKAGCTCTAGGAAGAGTCTTGGTGGTTCCAAACATCTTCTATTGAAGAATGATGGAGGCCACTGTGTTCTTGGGGACCTTCAATGCTGCAGACATTTTTTGGTACCCTTCCCCGATCTGTGCCTCGACACAATCCTGTCTTGGAGCTCAATTCCTTCGACCTCATGGCTTGGTTTTTGCTCTGACATGCACTGTCAACTGTGGGACCTTGTATAGACAGGTGTGTGCCTTTCCAAATCATATCCAATTAATTGAATTTACCACAGGTGGACTTCAATCAAGTTGTAGAAACATCTCAAGGATGATCAATGGAAACAGGATGCATCTAAGCTCAATTTCTCAATGTCTAATAGCAAAGGGTCTGAATACTTATGTAAATAAGGTTTTTCTGTTTTTATTTTTAATAGATTTGCAAAAATGTCTCTAAACCTGCTTTTGCTTTGTCGTTATGGGATGTTGTGTGTAGATTGTTGAGTTTTGAGTTTTTATTTAATCCATTTTAGAGTAAGGCTGTAACATAACAAAATGTGGAAAAAGTCAAGGGGTCTAAATACTTTCCGAATGCACTGTATGTTGGTAACCAGTCTATAATAGCAATAAAGCACCTCAGGTTTCGTGATATATGGCCAATATACCACAGCTAAGGGCTGTATCCAGTCATGCGTTAGGTAAGAACAGCCATTAGCCACACCACCTTTGGCCTTATTGCTTGAATATAATATAACGCAACAGTAAATTAAAAAACCTGACATTCTACAGTATGATTTTATGGATAGTAGCATTCACTGACTGCACACAAAATGTTAACATCAGACTGAAGTCCATTCACAGACTAATCTCATTGATTTTCCACATCTGATCAATGCAGCAGCCTAGTCAGACGCCAATTAACCATCACTAGTCACCATGGTGTCCAAGGTTCACTGATGATGACAATAACAATCAGAAGCTGAGGAGCAAATATATACCATGTTAAGTACTGTTCCTAGAAATGTTGCATCTAAGAGGCACTATATTTATTTAGAAACTGCATTGCTCCGTTTTTAGGAATGTGAACTTGAGATGGTTGTTTCAAAACTGTAGAGAAACTGTACCAAAAGATGGTGGTTGGAATGTGTAATTGTGTATGACCTGTGCTTCATGTTATGTCAAACTGTAATTCAAACTCCCTTCACCAAATAAATATCACATCTCTTTTCCACAATTACTCAGTAATGACTGAGTAAGTTAAATCAGTGGAGAGGAGGGTAGGGTTTTTCTTCCATTAAAAGTTAAAATTGTACAGAGTGTCTTTGAGTTAACATTTCGGACTGCTCCAGACTCTGGGTTACTATGGCAACTCGAGAGCTTTCTTTTCAGGAACCGGCTCATCTCTGACTGTGATCAAGTACTGTATGTCATCTTTTCTTCACATCTCAAACATTAATTTACCACCTGGTATATAGAGAGACTGGAATAACTACAGTTAATGAGAACATTGCCATGGTGTGGGATTACATTAAAGTTCAGCTATATAATGGTAGGATGACTTTGGAAACAAGAGTTGCACCCTTGCACCTAAGTTTTATTTAGGAACCTAAAATAAAATAATATACAATTCAGCTTATTGATATTGCATTTAGAGGGTTAGGTAGAGCTCAAAGTACTGGAACAATGCAATAATGACCTTATTACCAACCATCTTTCCTCCCAGCATGATGTCTTCCCAGCTGGGCTTCAGAGGAAGTGGAGACCAGGGCTCATTTGTCGTCTACTAATTACACTTATCATGATGTTGGACCGCCCATATGACCAAAGAAAAGACTTGAAAATGAACTTGATGTTAAACTGGGTCATAGTAAAAAGGGTAGTGGGTGTGTCATATAGTCCACTATCAAGGTTCTATAGAAGGGGACTATAGAACTAGATAGAGATAGAGACACAGTATGTATGTATGTTTGTATTTATGTATGCATCTCTATCTCTATGATACTAGAGACATTCATTAGATTCAAGGACTCCAACCCAAGGAACCATAGTATTGTCCACTATCAGGTTTATAAAGGAGGTACTACACTTAGAGATTCAAAAAGATTTGACAGATAATACAGATAATATGCATCTATCACTTTGATACCAGAAACACTCATTAAATTCAAGGACTCCAACCCTTGATATTCTCCACAAGGCTTCTCTCCCTCTGTGCTGAGAGTCAGACCCTGCCAGACACTGTCATCTATTATCTGGGTCCAAGCATCTGAGAGCCTTTCATCTTTACTTTACATCTCCCCGCTTGTTTATCTCTGGACTGGAGTTAGATACTTACCAGTTTAAATACGCTTTTATCTGATTCCCTGTCATAGAGTTGTACATGTTTCACCACCATGGACAGCTCCCCAACTCTCTATACCTTCAACAGGGTAATAGTGATGATCAGTGTGGCTGTACAACTGTAAGCAGTTCAGGTGTTATCCTATGGTTCACCGTATCCATATTATCTTACTACCTTGTTGATTTTTTACTTTGAAAAAATAAGTATGAAATAAAATAATAGGCACTGAAAGCTTTAGCTTTGTAATTGCTTTTCGTAAAATATTTGGTAAGTGTGTTTATGGGAAATGAAAAGGATTATCAGAATTCTGTGTTGCGTAATACAATGTCGGTATCTACACATTACATTTTAGTAATTTAGCATATGCTCTTATCCAGTGTGACTTACAATTAGTGCATTTATCTTAAGATAGATAACTAGGTGAGACAAAATACAACATCACAATTGTATCAGATATATTTTCCCTTAACAAAGTATTTATCAGCAAAGTCAGTGCTAATAGGAAAAGACAAGTGGCTTTTTAAATGTATTTTCTTTAAATCTTAAACACAAATTCGCTTTCATCATGATCATGATTAGGTAAAACATTGTAAAGTTGGACCTGTAGTTGAGCAGGTTGAGAGATTCAAGTTCCCTGGTGTCCACATCACCAACAAACTGTCATGGTCCAAACACACCAAGACAGTCGTGAAGAGGGCACGACAACGTCTATTCAGGAGACTGAAAAGATTTGGCATGGGTCCTCAGATCCTCAAAAAGTTCTACAGCTGCACCATCGAGAGCATCTTGACTGGTTGCATCACCGCCTGGTTTGGCAACTGCTCAACCTCTGACCGCAAGGCACTACAGAGGGTAGTGGGTACGGCCTAGTACATCACTTGAGCCAAGCTTCCTGTCATCCAAGACCTCGGCAAGTGGTACAGGAGCGCTAAGTCTAGGTCCAAAAGGCTTCTTCACAGCTTCTACCCCCAAGCCATAAGACTCCTGAAAAAGCTAACCCCCCCCACATTTTTACACTGTTACTACTCTCTGTTTATTATCTATAAAGAGTCACTTTACCTCTACCTACATGTACATATTACCTCAATTACATCGACTAACCTGTGCCCGTGCACATTGACTCTGTACTGGTACCCCCTGTATATACAGTTGAAGTCAGAAGTTTACATACACCTTAGCCAAATACATTTAAACTCAGTTTTTCACAAATCCTGACATTTATTCCTAGTAAAAATTCCCTATCTTAGGTCAATTAGGATCACCACTTTATTTTAAGAATATGAAATGTCAGAACAATAGTAGAGAGAATGATTTATTTCAGCTTTTATTAGTTTCATCACATTCCCAGTGGGTCAGAAGTTTGCATACACTCAATTCGTATTTGGTAGCATTGCCTTTAAATTGTTTAACTTGGGTCAAACGTTTCGGACAGCATTCCACAAGTTCCCACAATAAGTTGGGTGAATTTTGGCCCATTCCTCCTGACAGAGCTGGTGTAACTGAGTCAGGTTTTGTAGGCCTCCTTGCTCGCACATGCTTTTTCAGTTCTGCCCACACCTTGAGGTCAGGGCTTTGTGATGACAACTCCAATACCTTGACTTTGTTGTCCTTAAGCCATTTTGCCACAACGTTGGAAGTGTGCTTGGGGTCATTGTCCGTTTGGAATACCCATTTGCGACCAAGCTTTAAAATCCTGACTGATGTCTTGAGATGTTGTTTCAATATATCCAGATCATTTTCCTACCTCATGATGCCATCTATTTTGTGAAGTGCACCAGTCCCACCTGCAGCAAAGCACCCACACAACATGAAACTGCCACCCCCGTGCTTCATGGTTGGGATGTTGTTCTTCGGCTTGCAAGCCTCCCCCTTTTTCCTCCAAACATAACGATGTTCATTATGGCCAAAAAGTTATATTTTTGTTTCATCAGACCAGAGGGCATTTCTCCAAAAGGTATGATCTTTGTCCCCATGTAAAGTTTGAAACCGTAGTCTGGCTTTTTTATGGCGGTTTTGGAGCAGTGGCTTCTTCCTTGCTGAGCGGCCTTTCAGGTTATGTTAATATAGGGCTTGTTTTAATGTGGATATAGATACTTTTGTACCTGTTACCTCCAGCATCTTCACAAGGTCCTTTGCTGTTGTTCTGMGATTGATTTGCACTTTTCGCACCAAAGTATGTTCATCTCTAGGAGACAGAACGCGTCTCCTTCCTGAGCGGTATGACGGCTGCGTGGCCCCATGGTGTTTATACTTGCTTACTATTGTTTGTAAAGATGAACGTGGTACCTTCAGGCGTTTGGAAATTACTCCCAATGATGAACCAGACTTGTGGAGGGTCTACAATGTATTTTCTTAGGTCTTGGCAGATTTCTTTTGATTTTCCCATGATGTCAAGCAAAGAGGCACTGAGTTTGAAGGTAGGCCTTGAAATACATCCACAGATACACCTCCAATTTACTCAAATGATGTCAATTAGCCTATCAGAAGCTTCTAAAGCTATGCCGTCATTTTACGGAATTTTCCAATCTACTTAAAGGCACAGTCAACTTAGTGTATGTAAACTTCTGACCCACTGGAATTGTGATACAGTGAATTATAAGTGAAATAATCTGTCTGTTAACAATTGTTGGAAAAATGACTTGTGTCATGCACAAAGTAGATGTCCTAAACCGACTTGCCAAAACTATAGTTTGTTAACAAGAAATTTGTACAATGGTTGAAAAACGAGTTTTAATGACTCCAACTCCTAGGTGTTTTAAACTTCCGACTTCAACTGTAGGCTTACTTTTATTTTATTGTTGCTCTTGAACTATTTATTTTTTATTTTATAATATATATTTTTTCATTTTATTTATTGTTTACTTCAGTTTATTTAGTATATACTTTCTTAACAATAATTTTATCTTAAAACTGCATTGTTGGTTAAGGGCTTTCACTGTAAGGGCTACACCTGTTGTATTCGTCGCGTGACAATTAACATTTGATTTGACTTTGATTTGATTACCCAGTGGAAAGTATGTCTGACGAATCTTGTCATAGACACGTGTGTGGTGCATGGTAAATGACCTGTCTCTGTTTCTCTGGGGAATCCTCATAGTTCTGTTAATGTGTTCTCTACCGGAGTGTCTGGTACTGTAGGTAGGTCTGTCCTCAAAGAGAGGAGCAGAGCCACACAGTTATACTAGAGAGGAGCTCTGCACTACAGTACATCCTTTTCCTTACCCTACTCCCTAACACCCACCCCAACCCCAGATAGTTCCCTCTGCTCTTTCCTCTCCTCCCTTCAGATATCTTGTCGCCCCCCCCCCCCCCCTTCAGGCAACCTCCGCACTCTGTACTCTCTGTTCTCTCTGTCTCTCTCTCTCCTGCGCACTCTGTCTTGCTCTCTCTCTCTGTCTCGCTCTCTGTCTCTGTCTCTCTCTCTGTCTCTCTTTCTACCTCTCTCTCTGCTCTCTGTCTTTGAACCATCTAAATTAGTGACAGTGCATTAGTATGTGCTCTCTCTCTTGTTCTCTTTCTGTCTCTGCTCTCTGTCTCTCTCTTTGTCTCTCTCTCTCTCCCTCTCTCTGCTCTCTGTCTTTGAATCATCTACATTAGTGACAGTGCATTAGTATGAGGAGAAAGCTGCTAACACCCTTTTGTGGAGTAGAACTTGTTCACTGTGCTTTTTAAATGTGTATGGTTATATTTGCTCCGGTAAGTAGTTGTTTCTTTCATAGTTGGACTGTAGGTAAGTACATTCCTCATTAAACCAGCATTATAATTATTTAGTTATGAAGCAGGGGTGTGTTCTATAGGCTATTGTATGTGATACATGTGTTTTTAAAATACTTTCTTTTTCAATTTGGTTTGTAAGGAATATTATTTATGTTTGATGGGTGAATTTTGTCAACTGTTTTTCCCAGGGCAGTCCTTTGGGATGTGTGTGTGTGTTTGTGTGTGTGTGTGTGTGTTTGTTGCATGCATGTGTGTGTGTTTGTTGCATGCATGTGTGTGAGTTTGTGCGTGCAAGCATGCATGCATATGCCTGTGTGTTTGTGTGTGGCATGTGCAGTATTCCAACAGGTTCAGTCACTCTCTGAGGCTCTGCCCACCCTCTAACCCACAGTAGGTGGCTCACTGTTTGCAGTCAGCCCATTTCTAAATTATTCAGTTGTTTCCATAATGCTGTTCTCAAGAAAATCAATCCCAAACCTTGATCATCAGTCTGCTTAATAGATATGGTGCCGAGATTAGCTTTCCTCTACCACCTCTCTCTCGCTCTCTCTCTCTCCCTCTCTTTCTCTCTTTCTCTCTGGCTCTCTCTCTCTTTCTCTATCTGTGTCTCTTTCTCCCTCTCTCTCTCTTTCTGTTCGTCTTTTAACACAGAAACCAAAAAGCCTTTGTATTTAGAGGATACTTTGTTAACAGCTGTGTTTTAGTCTAGAATTCAATGGTGTATTAGTGATTATACTAGTTATAATGTATCATTAATGATTGTAACAATTTAGAATGCATCCTTTTACCATTTGAATATGAATGAGTGAATTAACAGGATGTTTGCAGACAACAGACGTATTCATAATTTTTTGGTAAATACATTTAATCAATGCCTTTTAGTTATAATTATAGCCACACACACTCAATTAGATGTGGTCTTAAACACTTTGGATCTGATCAGATTACACAACAACTGTCTGGCTGTATGTATACCTTTTAGAAACAATCTGAGAGAAACAATCTCTCTGTCTCTGTCTCTGTCTCTCTCTCTCTCTCTCTGTCTCTCTGTCTCTCTGTCTCTCTGTCTCTCTGTCTCTCTGTCTCTCTGTCTCTGTCTCTGTCTCTGTCTCTCTGTCTCTGTCTCTGTCTCTGTCTCTGTCTCTGTCTCTGTCTCTGTCTCTGTCTCTGTCTCTCTCTGTCTCTGCTCTGTCTCTCTCTGTCTCTCGCTCTCTCTGTCTCTCTCTCTCTCTCTGTCTCTCTGTCTCTCTGTCTCTTCTGTCTTCCTGTCTCTCTGTCTCTCTGTCTCTCTGTCTCTGTCTCTGTCTCTGTCTCTGTCTCTGTCTCTGTCTCTGTCTCTGTCTCTGTCCCTGTCCCTGTCCCTGTCTCTGTCTCTGTCTCTGTCTCTCTCTCTGTCCCTGTCTCTTTCTCTGTCCCTGTCTCTGTCTCTGTCTCTATCTACATATACAGTATTTCAGGCTGTTGTGTATCCCCATAATCAGAATTCATGTAAACAATAGAGTTTTGAAAACAAAACCCGTTTCCAAAAAAGTAATGTCTTGGCACAATTTACACTGGGCATGGGGTAAATTGAGCGGCGGGACAGGGTAAGTTAAGCCGCCTACACATTTCTGTACTGAATTAAATATTACCACTACCTTTTTAAACCATGTCTATTTCCCAAACATAATTCAACACAATCGCTTTTTTGTCTTTTAATCATTTTAAGTATGATTAAAAGCCCATTCATAGCCCATTCTGATTTGCTTCTAACAGTACCAAAATATTAGAACAGGTCATGGTAGAAATAGTTTTAGTTACTTAGCACCGTGGTCCTGGAATTCTCTCCTGAACATTTTAAAATGTGATGATCTAGTTTCGTTGGTGGAGTTTAAACACTTGATCGATGTATATATCATAGAAGAGTGTAATTGTTTTTAGGCCAGCTGTTTTTAGTCAAGATGTTTGTGTTTTTAATGTAAAATGTTTGTTGTACTGTGTGTGTGTTTATAGTTTTGTTTAATGTTGTGTTAGTGTATGTAAGTTGTTTTGTCTGAAACGTTGTCCCCCCTGCTGCTATTGGACCAGGTCCCTCTTGGAAAATAGATATTATCTCAATGAGAAAAAACCTGTATAAATAAAGGTAAAATAAATATCATTAGGGGTGTAGTATATCCTATAGGACACCAAATTTGGTCAAAGAGCGACGCCTTCATGGTGCGGGATGACGCGGGGGAGATGACGCGGGCGGTCTTCACTTGATTGACTGTAACTTTGTCAAATTAGCACCAATCGGGGTCAAACAAAGCTAGCTAGATAGGCAATGAGCTGGGCTTTATGCAAACCCCGTATTTGTTGCAAAATGTAGCTGCTAACCTTGTGCGATAGCAAGCTTTTTCCTTTTGGACAACATTTATAAGAATATGGAGAGTTACGAAGTTATGAAAACTGGGTGTTTTGCAAATGTTGAACTTATAATATGACTACTAATACTGGAAAAGCTACATCAAAGTCAATGTATACATATTTGACGATATTCTTGCAGAAAAATGTAATGTGAATGTAAATGTCTCATTCACGATTTGCTCAAATGTACCTGGGTGACTTCACATTAAATGTCATGTAGTTTGCTCATACTTCAAGTTATCCATCTGAAACTTTGCACATACACCGCTGCCATCTGTTGGACACCATCGGAATTGGAACCAGAGTGATGGCTCAATGGGGGACCCTTCTGTTCCATTTCAAAGATGGTGGTAGAAAAAAACTGTTGTTTTTTTCTTTGTATTTTCTTCTACCAGATCTATTGTGTTATATTCTCCTACATTCAATTCACTTTTCCACAAACTTCAAAGTGATTCCTTTCAAATGGTACCAAGAATATGCATTTCCTTGCTCAGGTCCTGAGCTACAGGCAGTTGGATTTGGGTATGTCATTTTAGGTGAAAATTGAAAAAAAGGGGACTATCCCTAAAACATTGCCTAACAAACACTTTGTAACACAGTCCCTGTTGTTGCCTCATATCCCAGCGATAATTCTTTGCATTACGTCTGGGAATAAAACACTTCAATCTGCTCAACTGACCCCAAGGCAAACATTTTTACTATTTTAGCCCACACAGCTACAAGGCTGCACTTTCATGCTAGGTGTAGGACCTCCTATTGAAGCTTATAGAGACCCCAACTGATGTAGAACAATCTTAAAATMATTTACTTTGGCTTAGGTACAAGCATCATGAAACATCTAATACAATACATTTATTTGACTTGTTGAAAATCTTTTTTTTTGACCTAATTGCCTACCACTTTTTCCATGTAGTTTCCACACATGACCTCTTCCTAAATATTTGGTCAAATGATTCATTTTGTGTATGGTTTCCTTGGAAACAAGGCTGGCTCAACTTACCATTTTGGCACAACTTACCACACTCTCCACTACTGGCAAGAGCAGTTTTTATTTGATTTTAGGATCCATCAACAGTCTCACGCTCATTCCACCATATATCCACACCATACAGCATACATCATACACATGATAACTTTCCCAAAGGCAGCATCTGTCAGGGTGTTGATATAGACGCTCCTTTGGGGCTCATTAGGTCCAGCTGTTGCTTTAGCAGTTTTGTAAAGGACCAGACAGGAAAGGAGGGACCAGGAGCAACTATTAACTGCATTCCAAATGCACCCTATTTCCTGTGTAGTGCACTACTTTTTTACTTTTGGTGAAAAGTAGCTTGCCAACTATATAGGGAATAGGGTATCATTTGGAACACAGTCGATGTCTAGCATGCTCAATGAGTAGGAGTTTAATAATATATTTATTTTCCAGATCTTTGCCATCTGTGCATTTGCAACATGTGGAGGGTACTCTGGTCACCTGCGGGTTAGAGTGGAATGTCTGGACAAGAGCCAGAGCAACCTTAGCATCACAGTAAACTTTGCCTATCCCTTCAGGTAATACATGCTGTTATTTGCAAAAATGTGCAAAATGGAGTAAAAGGATCATGTCAATGTTACATGTCACATGCATGGGTATATCACGTTGAGAGACAAGTAACATTATCCAGATCAACACTCAACAACACTTCACTAAGTAACTCTGTATTGTAATCTACTGTGCATGTGGGGATATAGCCTTGGTGAGACAATGACAGAGTTGTCCGTCTGTAAATGTGTTTTGACAGATAGGGTGGAGGTGTGGAGGCTGAGTTTGATTTTCCATCTATAAAAAAAAAAAATCTATGTTTTGATTGAAAGATGATGGAATATGGAGCTGGAGCTGTCAGACAGACAATTGTGTCGGAGCCTGTGTCTGATCCCCAGAAATCATTCATTTGTTTCCACATTCAGTATCTCACATGTATCTACTTGTTCCCTTGAAGACCTTAAACCTTTCAGCTCAGGTTTAGAGTAATGTGGAAAGACTCTTGATGATCAGGGGAGAGATTCATAATTGAGACTCCTGAGCATCATACAGTGATTCTGAGGAATATATATACCTCTACCTCTAGCTCTCTCCCTCCTCTCTCCCTCCTCTCTCTTCTCTCTGTCTCTCTGAAGATCGCAGGTTCATTCAGATCAGTGGGAGGAACTTATTTCACTCAGTTTAACAATCGCTACCTTTAAAGCCTGTCAGATTCCATTCGTAATGGAAGGGTTCCTTACCAAGAAAGACTTTTGTTCTTTAAAATAGATTGTTTGTATTTTTTTGAATGAATCAAGAAGCAGCAGGGTCTATCTCTACTTTCTGTAAATTATTGTGTTCAAACACTCTGCTCATACCTTACTTTTACCTGGACATACCCTAACATTATGCAGGACTTTGTTATTTTATAGGTCAGATGGCATAACTGCAGATCTCTCTTGTAAACAAAATTTGAATTCAAAGACTAACCTGTATAATTAAAGGTTAAATAAAATAAATGGAAACTACTGTAACAGGTGATTAGGATTCTAACACATTGAGCTTTGATGAGAGACATTTTACTGACGACATAGCTACAGCAAGACATCTGTCTTCATGTAGCTGTTTTTACTATGATAATGACTTGCATGATGATGGTCATGACATTCTCCACCTCATTCTCACCCACCTGTGATCAGAGCCTCACTCTTCTCAATCAAAGGCTCTAACTGTGACCATGTCCTTGTTCTTGTCATCTGATAGATTACAGCAGGTCCATTTCCAACCCACGCTGTGTGAGAGGAACAGACAGGAGAGCATCTTCCTAGTAGGAGACTATTCCTCCTCAGCTCAGTTTTTTGTGACCGTGGCTGTCTTTGCCTTCCTCTATTCCCTGATGGCCACCGTAGTGTACATCTACTACCAGAACAAGTATCGTGAGGGTAACAGAGGACCGTTGGTGGTGAGTTGATTTGTATAATGTGTCTATTAATTGAGATACATTGAATTAAATAATTTACAAGGCAGCGGTAGCTTAACATATAGAGAAATGTGTTTCACAAGATTATTACCTGAAAGGTGTGGTATATTGTGGCATTTTATAAATTGCAGTTAGCTGTACGTTGTTGTTACTCCTGCTCTTTTCTTCCATATTCCTAAGGATTGGACCCTAAAATGACATACCCAAATCTAACTGCCTGTAGCTCAGGACATGAAGCAAGGATATGCATATTCTTGATACTGTCACGTGTGCTCCCTCTCCGGCTTCTTGGTCACCAGCCTGCTCGTTATGGCGCACACCTGTCACCAGCGCGATGCACATCTGTGCATAATAACACTCACCTGGACTCCATCACCTCTTTGATTACCTGCCCTTTATATGTCACTCCCTTTGGTTTCTTCCCCAGTCATCATTGTTTCTGTTTCTGTATCATGTTGGTGCGCTGTTCCTGTTTCTTGTTGTGTTCATTTATTAATTCAATGTATTCATTCCCTTAACTTTTCTGCGCTACGGATACCGAATACGGGTTCACTTTCCTAAACAACCGCTGAATTGCAGGGCGCCAAATTCAAAAATATTCCTAAAAATATTTATAATCATGCAATCACAAGTGAAATGTACCAAAACACAGCTTAGCTTGTTGTTAATCCACCTATGGTGTCAGATTTTGGAGAAAAAAATTTACAGCGAAAGAAATCCAAGCTTTTGTGAGTGTAGCTTTCAATGCTACATCAGCTAGCCCCAAATTAGCATGGTCACGAAAGTGTGAAAAGCAATAAAATTAATCGCTTACCTTAGATAATCTTCGGACGTTTCCACTCACGAGACTCCCAGTTACACAACAAATCTTCTTTTGTTCGATAAATATTACTTTTATCACAAAAAAACGCCATTTGGGTTGCGCGTTATGATGAGGAAAACTACAGACTCGTTCCGGTCCTGAAAGGAAGATGAAAATTTCCAAACGTATCAGATTAAAAAATATTACCAAAAATATTTATAATCTTGCAATCACAGGTGAAATATACCAAAACACAGTTTAGCTTGTTGTTAATCTACCTATCGTGTCAGATTTTGAAAATATATTTTACAGCGAAAGAAATCCAAGCTTTTGTGAGTGTAGCTTTCAATGCTATAACAGCTTAGCCTTATATTAGCTTGGCTAGCTTGGTCACGAAAGTAAGAAAAGCAATCAAATTAATCGCTTACCTTTGATAATCTTCGGGTGTTCCCACTCACGAGACTCCCAGTTACACAACAAATGTTCGTTTTGTTCGATAAATATTACATTTATCACAAAAAAACGCCATTTGGGTTGCGCGTTATGATGAAAAAACAAAAGCCGTGTTCCGTTCGACAAATCCGAAAAAGTATCCGAAATGGTCGTAGAAACATTTAAAATGTTTTATATAATCAAACCTCAGGTTGTCTTTAACAAACATAATCGATAATATTTCAACCGGAGCATAACCTATTAATTAAGAGAGAAAATGAAAACATCTCGCTCATTTTTCAAAATAAAAGCCTGAAACTATGTGTAAAGCCTGGTCACAGCCTGAGGAAGCCATTGGAATAAGAATCTGATTGATACCCCTTTAAACGGAGGTTAGACAGGCCAGGAAACAACGTTTTTGTTTTTTATATATTTACATTTACATTTAAGTCATTTAGCAGACGCTCTTATCCAGAGCGACTTACAAATTGGTGCATTCACCTTATGATATCCAGTGGAACAACCACTTTACAATAGTGCATCTAACTCTTTTAAGGGGGAGGGGGGGTTAGAAGGATTACTTTATAACTTCCGGGTTACTTTTTCTCAAGATTTCGCTTGCAGAATAAGTATTGTTTTTCTCACAGACAATATTTTGACAGTTTTGGAAACTTTGGAGTGTTTTCTATCCTAATCTGTAAATTATATGCATATTCTACAATCTGGGCCAGAGAAAATTTCCGTTTCCGTTGAGTACGTTATTTGAAAAAAAACGCGCTAAGAAGTTAACCTCTACAGGATTGCGTTAGCAACCATCCCCCTAGGGATGGTTGCTAACATTGGCTAATGCGATTAGCGTGAGGTTTTATTTAACAAGAACATTTACCAGAACATAGACATATGACAGAATATGACATATGACATATTGACAGAAAGATGAAATTCTTGTTAATCTAACTGCACTTTTCAAATTACAGTAGCTTTTACAGTGAAAGAATACCATGCTATTGTTTGAGGAGATTGCACAGCTATGAACTTGAAAAGTTACAGAAAAACAAGGCACATTTGGGCAGTCTCCATACAAAATTTGAACAGAAATGTAATGGCTCATTGGATCAGTCTAAAACGTTGTACATACACTGCTGCCATCTAGTGGCCAAAATCAAAATTGTGCCTGGGCTGGAATAATACATTTCTCGCCTTTCTCTTGCATTTTAAAGACGATGGTACAAAACAATGCATGGTTTTTCTTTGTATTATCTTTTTTTTCTTTGTATTATCCAGATCTAATGTGTTATATTCTCCTACATTCATTTCACATTTCCACAAACTTCAAAGTGTTTCCTTTCAAATGGCATCTGTAACGATGTACGCTGAGATTCGGGAAGCAAGTTAAACCTCATTTATAACATCACCCTATCATGTTTTTCACACCTCAACTCTCACGATCGAATTGAACCTGATAATAACCTTCTCCATTTCTCCCTGCTAACCAGGACTTTGTAGTGACTGTGCTATTCGCCTTCATGTGGTTGGTGAGTTCCTGTGCTTGGGCCAAATCTCTGTCTGATGTAAAGTCAGCCACTGATCCCACCCAGGTCCTCCTGCTCATCTCTGCCTGCAGATACCCGGCCAACCGGTGTTCAGCTTCCCACCACCCAGTCTGGTCTGAGCTCAACACATCTGTGGTGAGTCATTGGTGACGTCCATAATGGCACCCTATTTTCCATGAAGTGCACTACCTTTGACCAGACCTCTATGAGCCCTAGTTAAAAGTAGTGCACTATATAGGGAATATGGTGCAATTTGGGACATAGCCCTTAAGCATGAAACACCAATGCTGATCAATGTCAGCTCCATTGTCTTCAGACAGGTGGTGTTTACTCCTACGCAATGCTCGTCCTTCAAACGATTGTTGATGATGTTTAAAATGATGTGCACAGCAACAAATTCTTAGCAACCATTTGTTTTATGTCAATAACATTATCTGATTCTGAATCTGACCGTTTGATGTTTAGACCCATTTCTAAATGCAGGTTAGCATTTTTCATCATGAATCTTGTTCTGGAGGCAGCTCTGCGGAGTGGTCACTAACTGGCACAGCCATAAAGTCATAAAATCTGACTTTAAACCTAACCCTAACCTTAAAAACCACTGCTAACCCTAACACCCAACCCTAACCTGCAACGATGTTCGTCTGAGGAAGAAGGAGTAGACCAAAGCGCAGCGTGGTACGTGTTCATGATGTTTATTAATAACCTGAACACTGAAACAAAAAACAAAAGTGGAACAAAACGCAACAGTTCTGTCAGGTACTCACACAAAACAGAAAACAACTACCCACAAAACACAGGTGGGAAAAGGCTACCTAAGTATGGTTCTCAATCAGAGACAAAGATAGACAGCTGCCTCTGGTTGAGAACCACACCCGGCCAAACACATGAATATAGAAAACATAGAACAAAAATATAGAATGCCCACCACCCCAACTCACGCCCTGACCAACCAAAATAGAGACATAAATAAAAAGGATTTCTAAGGTCAGGGCGTGACAGTACCCCCCCCCCCCCCCCCCCCAAAGGTGCGGACTCCGGCCACAAAACCTAAACCTACAGGGGAGGGTCTGGGTGGGCATCTATCCGTGGTGGCGGCTCTGGTGCGGGACGTGGACCCCGCTCCACCTTAAGCTTGGCCCACTTATGTGGCGCCTCTGGAGGGCGACTCCAGTACAGGAGGGCGACTCTGGCAGCTCCGGACAGGAGGGAGACTCTGGCAGCTCCGGACAGGAGGGAGACTCTGGCAGCTCCGGACAGGAGGGAGACTCTGGCAGCTCCGGACAGGAGGGAGACTCTGGCAGCTCCGGACAGGAGGGAGACTCTGGCAGCTCCGGACAGGAGGGAGACTCTGGCAGCTCCGGACAGGAGGGAGACTCTGGCAGCTCCGGAAAGGAGGGAGACTCTGGCAGCCCCGGACAGGCTGCCGGCACAGGACTCACCAGGCTGTGGAGACCTACTGGAGGCCTGGTCCGTGGAGGAGGCACAGGATAGACCGGGCTGTGGGGGAGCACTGGAGATCTGGTGCGTAGCCTTGGCACCACTCTTCCAGGCTGAATGCCCACTCTAGCCCGGCACGTACGAGGAACTGGAACAGGCTGCACTGGGTCCTCCTGGCGAACTGGGGAAACCCTGCCTAGAGCCGGCGCAGGACTCACCGGGCTGTAAAGGCGCACTGGAGGTCTGGAGCGCCAAGCTGGCACAAGACTTGCAGGGCTGGGGAGGCGCACAGAAGGCCTGGTGCGTGGGGCTGGCACAGTCTTCACCAGACGGCTAGCACGCACCTCAGGACGAGTATGGAGAGCAGACTCAGGTGACATCAAATCGAGGACACGCTCCGTCGGGTGGATGTCGTGCCTCATGCACCAACACAGCAACTCTCTCATTACTCTCTCCTCCAATCTCCCCATCAACTCCTTCACTGTTTCTGCTTTGCTCCCGTCCAAAGCGCAAAAACATAGAATGCCCACCCCAACTCACGCCCTGACCAACCAAAATAGAGACATAAAAAGGATCTCTAAGGTCAGGGCGTGACATAACCTTAAACTAAGACCAAAAAGCTCATTTTTGTTTTCATACATTTTTACAATATAGCCAATTTTGGCTTTGCAGCTAGCCTATCTAAGGGGATATCTGTCTCAGTTTTGACTCCAGGACAAGAAACGTCAACATGCACTCTAAATATCCTCTTTCTGTACCTTTATACAGGTTTTTGGTTTTGTAAACTTTATCCTCTGGACCGGCAACATCTGGTTTGTCTTCAAAGAGACAGGCTGGTACAAGACTGGCCAGAGGTACCCAATGAGAAGCGCCTCTGGGAGACGGGCCAATGGGATGAGCCAACGGCTCTACAGCCAAAGCAGTTTCGACCAATCAGGGGACAGCTTCTATCAACATCCATACAGGCAGGCTAGTTTTGATCAATCACGGGAGAGCTTTGGCCAGCAGCACTACAGCCAAGGTAGCTTCAACCAATCAATAGGGAGCTTCCGCTTGCCACAGACCAGTCTAGGACAGCCAATCATCATTAGTCAGGGAGATGTCACCTCTAAAGGGCTTAATCCTATCATATTGGTCAATGATATTTAGATCACATTTCATATATATTTTCCCCTCATCTACAAACTTAACTAGATCTGAAAATACTTTTGTATATTGATACCTGACCATAAGCAGGGTTGGGTATGTTACTGTCTTAGTGAAATCCGTTGCAATTACTAGTTACCTGTCTTAAAATTGTAATCAGTAACATTACTTTTGGATTGCCCAAATTCAGTGACGTAATCTGATTATCTTCAGTTACTTTTGGATTACTCTGCCATTAAGAGGCATTTGAAGAAAATTAAAAGGATCCATCAAACGCATTTGGTGTGTCATCATAGGGGTCTCTGACTTGTGGTCAGACTCGCTCAGGTGGAACAAACTTCATTGAATGTCATTGAGAAACAGCAAGGTGTCATAATGTATTTTCTTCTCAAACGTCCTTTCTGAATTTAAAATTAGCCTAAACCAAAAAGTAATCATCTATTTTTTCAAAAGTATCTCTAACCTGATTACAATATTTTTGCTGGTAACATAACTGATTACAGTTACAGTTTTTTTGTGATCAGATTACATGTAGCTGATTACATTTGACCACTAGGTCACCACTCCCATGTAGATTTCCAGATATGAAGTTTGCGAGGGCACGTGGACGAAGTTGTAATATCTACAGGGGTGGACTGTAAGAGAGAAAGATGACAAGAAGAAGGCATACTGAAGGGGAAGGAAGGATTTAGCAAGTGAGTTTTTAAGAGGACATCGGAGTAGACTGGAAAATGTATCAGAAATGGAAATAAAGTGAGAGAAGACTGTGTGAATAGTGTGAATGTGAGTGGTTTGGCTCCGCTCACATTCATGTACATTATTGTACAACCGTGAGCAAGGTGCTTAACCCTAGTTCCTCTGGATAACAGTGTCTTTAAAATGATTGATATTTTTAATGACAAATCGTTTCATGCTTGAGTAAGTTTGTGCTGTTGAATTGAAAACTGTGGACACACGTTTGTGAACCGCCTGTTATATATACTCTAATTATACCTCATCTGATTCTCAAATGGTTGCATTGAGTTTGATTGGTGGTGGCTGTGCTCTGCTGATAGTGTCATGCAGTGATGTTCCACAGTGAGTCGTTCCACACATTTTGTATACGTGTTGTAATTTCTCAATGGTTTTAAAGTGATGGTGATATTTCACAGGGATCTAAATAATACTGACATTTGAAGATGCACAAATAAAGCCTTACATTCGCATTGTCCAAGTGGTTTGCCTCTGTGCGAATACTGTATGTTCTTAAAATGGAAGCCTTATGAAACTAAAGTCAAACCAGTCTGTCTGTCTCTATATAGCAACCACGGGACAGTGTATGAACACATCTATGCCCAGAGAAAGAGCAGCAGGTCCAATAAGGTGGACACTTAGATCTGACATTCCAAAGACATCAACACTTACTGCTCAACTGTAACTCTGTGCTCTGAATACAGTTTATATCACACAGGTGAAAGGTGCTCTGATATTCTGCTATGTCCTGTCACAGTGATCAGATCAGATCTACCTGAGAGCTGTTACCATGGTGATGCAGATATGGTAGGTGAGAGCTGTTATCCTCTCCTGCTCCAGAGGGAGTTGAGGTACTGTACTAGCCCCCCTAGTCTGTAACAAGACAAATAAGATTCAGCAATGCCTCTTTTCCATGGCAGACTCATGTGGGCAATTTGGGATGGAACAGGGGAAGGAGAGAGAGAGAGAAATAGAAAGAGAGAGAGAGCATATGTACAGAGATAGAAGTAACAGAAAAAAAGAGAGGGAGAAGATGGCAGAAAAAACATTGATAAGAAAAATAAAGTGTGTGACTAAGTGTGAATGTCTAGTTTGTGTTGAGCAGAATGCTAACTGCACCTGCCCGGTCCGCTAGATAACATTCATGCTTAACCCATTTAGTTCTTTGGCTAGTCAAGTGTGTAGAAAGGCTGTCAGAGTAATGGCTCAAACAGGCACAGACACAAGGGCCCATGGGGCCAACCTCACTGGCTCAGGGACTCTATTCTAATCCTTTGAATGCAGGTATTGTAATGGCATCCAAGCCTGCTCACATCACAAAACATGGATTATCTTCCATTCTGTCTCTCACTGAGGGCCATGCTAATACATGAGAGCATCTTGGCTGTGTTCTAGGTTTTTTCTATTCACCTACAGTAGCTAATGCGCTGCAGCTGGTGCTGCAATATCATATCTCTGCAATATCAGTGATAAAATGTTCTTCAAAAAGCCATAAAGATGATGACATGACAAAAAAATACATTTTTATTCCAGATAAAGTGCTAATAGTGGAATTTAGCACCTTCTGTAAAAGGTTTTCATCAGTTCTGTCCCTATAATTTAGACCAATTGGGAAACAAGCTTTTATATATTTTTTACCTCAGCATAATTCAATTCAGCAGGCTCCATAGGAGCAAGCTAATGGAATGAGGAATTACAACTAAGACAACACCATGATAAAACGCCAAACGCGGATGAATAGCTGGGATGTAAAAGACATGAGAAGAGACAAGAACAGAAGAAAAGAGAAGAGAGTGGATGGACGGACATTGCCCAAGGAAAGCCTGTTTAATAACGAGGCACAGCAAGTATCTATGGTTTGCTTGGCCCTCTTCTGTGTGTGAGCAGCCATTAAATACAGAGTAGAGAGAGGCAGTGTTTCTCTGGATGAGTCCCAATGGCACCCTATTCCCTATATAGTGCACTACGTTTGACCACGGCCGTATAGGAAATAGAGTGCCATTTGGGATGTATCCTCTGTGTGTTTGGCCAACCCTCCACAGAGATGCTAGCGAAACGTTAGCAGCAGGTGTCCAGGACACAGAAAGACACAAGGATGGAAATTGCAGTGTAGGTACAGTATAAGAATTAAGATCAGGTTATCAGCAGGAAATCAAGGGTTACATTGAGTATGCACATGCCAAGGCTGTGTGGAGGGCAGGAGATGGGGAGGGGTTTGGAGAGATGGAGAGGGAGGATCAGTCAGCGTCTTGATCACAACACATTATTTCTTATTCTATTTTAACAAACTAACGCAATGGTAAATCTTAGCGCTGGCGGTAGCACTATAGGTTGGAGGATGTGTAAGAAACACAGTGGGGGAGCACGTGATGCCGCGGAGCTGAGCAAACGTTGACAAACCGAGCTCTTCAAAGTTATTCTATTATTACCTAAATAACAACGTTGAAACAATATTCTAACATCGGCTGATAAATTGTCAAGTTACTTACCTTCCCAAAGAGCCATGGACCTCCGACCGAGAGGCAAGAAGAACGACCAAAACATCGTTGATTCCCAAGATAACGATAACGCTACAGCTAGCAAGATTAGCATTAGCCCTCATAACTCAGACGACAGTTCCAGACATGCTGGCTACTCTCCTCCGGGAAATTCAGGATGGTAACAAAGGTCTTTCTATGAAAATTGATAAGAAATTGGCTGAACTCCATTCTTCCATRGACGACCTGAAATCCTCCATGAATGATCTCCTTTTGAGAACGACTGAGGCAGAGTTGCGCATTAGCACAGTTGAAGACACCATCGCTCGACATGACCAGGTCTTGATACAACTGCAAAAGGACAATGCCTACCTCAAAAACAAGGTAGATCAGATGGAGAACCAGAGCAGACGTAGTAATATCCGTGTGGTGGGATTGAAAGAGGACAGCGAGGGCCGTGACCCGGTCCGTTTCTTCACTCAATGGATCCCGGATGTCCGAGGCGCACCCACAGAACATCAGCGCCGAAACCCCGGCCAGATGAGCCCCCACGGGCCGTCCTGATCAGGTTCCTCCGTTTCCAAGACAGAGAGAAGATACTGCAAATCGCAGGAGCCAAAGGGGACATCACCATCGATGGCAAGAGGGTCAGCCTTTTCCCGGATATGAGCGCGGATCTCGCCAGACGTCGCAAGCAGTTCAGACCTGCCGCCAAAGCACTGAAGGAGAAGAACGTCACCGGCTACCTCATCCACCCTGCGCGGATGAAAGTTCAGCACAAAGGCCGAAGCCATCTCTTTAACACACCGGGAGAAGTGTACACTTTTCTCAAAGAACTGAATAACGTCTGAGCCAGGACGGTCTCTCTGGGGGATAAGATGCAGTTTGTTTGTTTTCTCTTATCCGGACTGAACCGCTGATATCCTCCGGTCGCTATAATTGATTTGTACATTTTCAACTAACCGTATCTTTCCGGGGTGAGTTCTATTACATTTACAGGAGAGTATATTTTGGTTTAGTCCATATCCACTGGGCGAAGCAAATAAGTGGGTTTAGGCCCACTGCTTTCCTCCTCATTTATGTTAATCTTTCGAAAAGAGACTCAAGCAGCCCTTACCGTGGGCAGTAAATATTCAGCCATAAATGTCTATTCACAACGTTTGTTTTCAATTTAGAGAGCTGGCAGGTTTTAGTTTACACCAAGGTTTAGCTAGTAAGAGCAAGATGGAAAGCGAGCAGCAACGTATCTCTACAAGTGTATTCATGTTTGATTGTTGGGATTGTTGTTTTAATCTGACAATCGGGGTGGGTGGGATTTTATTTGTTATTTTTTTCCTTTTTTTTATGTTTATTGTTTCCTTCCTAAAGAGACACATAGGTCACTTCTGTGTTCAAACCAAAGTTGAAACATTTCCTAACTATCTACATATGATAGATTTCCATTCAGTTACGTATTTGAAACCCAACCTATGCTTAATCCACTAAAATATGTCACATTCAACGTAAAAGGTCTGAAAACCTCTTGGAAATAGGGGGCGCCATTTCCACTTTGGGAAAAAAATCATGCCCAAATTAAACGGCCTCGTACTCTGTTCTAGATCATACGATATGCATATTATTATTACTATTGGATAGAAAACACTCTGAAGTTTCTAAAACTGTTTGAATTATATCTGTGAGTAAAACAGAACTCATTTGGCAGCAAACTTCCAAATAGGAAGTGAAAATTCTGAAAATGGGTGTCTGTGTAAGGCCTTGCCTATTCAATTGCCTTATATTTATGGATCTGTATGCACTTCATACGCCTTCCACTAGATGTCAACAGGCAGTAGAATGTTGAATGGGGTGTCTAGCTTGATGTGAGACAGAATGAGAGCTTTTGGAGTGACAGGTCCGCCATATTGGCAGTATTTTGCTGCGCACCAGAGAGCACCATATTGTTTTCTGCAATGCGTTAGGTAGACACGACGAAATGCTCCGTCTTGGACGTTATTGGATACATACGAGAAAAACATACTAAWGATGGATTCTCAACTGAGTTTGACCAGTTTATTCGACTTTTATTATCAGTTTTTGAATTTTTCGTTCCATGCGCCAAACATTGATGGACACTTGAGCTCCACCATGCTAGCCAAAGTTGCTAATTCGACAGAAGAAATGGACATTCTTAAACAAAACAACGATTTATTGTGGAACTAGGACTCCTTGCACTGCATTCTGATGGAAGATCATCAAAGGTAAGAGAATATTTATGATGTTATTTCGTATTTTTGTCGAATATGTTGGCTCCAACATGGCGGAGAATGGCTGGGCGCTGTCTCAGTTAATTGCATGCTGTGCTTTGTACTAAAGTTGTTGTTTTTTAAATCTAACACAGCGGTTGCATTAAGAACCAGTGTATCTTTCATTTGCTGTACAACATGTATTTTTTAGCAAAGTTTATGATTAGTTTTTTGGTTAGATTACGTGACTGTCCAAAATTTCTCCGGACAATTTGGTGCATTTGGCGCCATATTCACAATGTAAAACCAGGATTTGTAGCTATAAATATGCACATTTTCGAACAAAACATAAATGTATTGTATAACATGATGTTATAAGACTGTCATCTTGATGGTTGTTCAAAGGTTAGTGATTAATTTTATCTCTATTTGTGGGTTTTGTGAAAGCTACCTTTGCGGTGGAAAAATGGCGGTGTGTTTTTGGATATTGTGGTGAGCTAACATAAATATATGTTGTGTTTTCGCTGTAAAACACTTAAAAAATCGGAAATATTGGCTGGATTCACAAGATGTTTATCTTTCATTTGCTGTACAACATGTATTTTTCATAAATGTTTTATGATGAGTATTTATGTATTTCACGTTGCTCTCTGTAATTATTCTGGCTGTTTTGGTGCTATTTATGATCATGGCACCAATGTAAAACCAGGATTTGTAGCTATAAATATGCAAATTCTCGAACAAAACATAAATGTTTTGTATAACATGATGTTATAAGACTGTCATCTGAGGAAGTTGTTCAAAGGTTAGTGATTCATTTTATCTCTATTTGTGGGTTTTGTGAAAGCTATGTTTGCGGTGAAAAAATTGTATTGTGTGTTTGGCTATTGTGGTGAGCTAACATAAATATATATTGTGTTTTCGCTGTAAAACATTTAAAAAATTGGACATGTTGGCTGGATTCACAAGATGTTTATCTTTCATTTGCTGTATTGGACTTGTGATTTCATGAAATTATATTATATGATATTCCCTGTGGCGGTAGGCTAGTCAGCGTTTCTGATGAGGAGGATCCCGGATCCGGGAGGGTGGGTCGGTAGATGAACAGCCCGATTAAAAGGAAAAGAGTCTATACATACCTTAAGAAATTAAAGGCTGACATTGTGTTTTTACAAGAAACACATCTTACAGCCAGTGAACACAAGAAATTGAAGAGGGAATGGGTAGGACAAGTTTTTGCGTCCTCTTT
The DNA here is from genome assembly GCF_002910315.2 of Salvelinus sp. IW2-2015. Classification (NCBI taxonomy): domain Eukaryota; kingdom Metazoa; phylum Chordata; class Actinopteri; order Salmoniformes; family Salmonidae; genus Salvelinus; species Salvelinus sp. IW2-2015. The sequence goes on along the minus strand of NC_036851.1, from coordinate 36,243,549 downwards.
TAACTTCAAAGCAAGAGGAACTGCAATTGTGATAAGTAGACACATCCCCTTCTGCGTCAACAACACCATCTCTGATCCCTCTGGCAGGTTTGTTTTGGTGCAGGGGCATATGTTTTCAGAGTCTTGGACCCTATTGAATATTTATGCTCCTAACTTCGATGACCATATGTTTATTCAGAATGTCTTCCTTCAGGTTGCTCAAGCACCACCAGGATGGCTACTGGRTGGAGGAGATTTTAYTTTTTGTTTAGATACAGTTCTTGATAGGTCCTCTGATAAACCCTCACTTCTTACCAAAGCCGGCAAGCTCACCATGTCATTCATGAAAGATCTTAATTTGCTAGACATCTGGAGACAGTTGCACCCACAGGATAGGGACTACTCTTTTTATTCACACCCACACAAGACACACACGCATAGATAACTTTTTACTATCGACACAACTGTTTCATAGAGTGTTAGATGTCGAGTATCTCCCCAGATTGCTTAGTGACCATTCTCCTCTGGTATTATCAATCTCCATTCCTACCAAGGTAAATGGAGCATATAGATGGAGACTAAATTCTACACTCCTTAATAATTTTAAGCAACCTGAATTTTGTGCATTCATCAAAGAGCAGATCAATATTTTTACTTTGACAAACAAACCCTCCGGTCCTGACAGTTTCATTCTTTGGGACACATTGAAGGCCTATCTGAGGGGACAGATCGTTTCCTATACTAAAGGGTTGAAGAGAAAACACGGTGCGGAACTGAGTGCCCTTGAATCTGAAATCTCCGAGCTAGAGAAAACCTACCAAAGAGGCCCGACTAAAGATCTATACAGGCTTTTGGTAAATAAAAAACTGGAATATAATATTCTGAACACATATCAAGCTGAGAGGGCCATCACTAAATCAAAACAGCGTTATTACGAGCTTGGAGAGAAAGCTCACAAAGTATTGGCATGGCAACTGAAAGCAGAGGAAAGTAAGAGGACAATTAATGCCATAGAAACTCTTACTAATGAGATATCTTTCGACCCTACTGAAATTAATAATACTTTTAAGAAATACTATGAAGACCTCTACACTTCCCAATCAAGCGATGATCTATCAGAGATCGACTCCTTTCTTTCCTCTCTATAAGGTCAATTTTGATAAAAGCGAAATCTTACCGTTGTCTGTCTTTGACCATCATACCATCAATCACAAGTTTCCTTTTAGATGGTCACCTATGGGCTTCACATATTTGGGCATAATGGTGGATGGTAATCTGAACAACCTCTATAAACTCAATCTGGCCAGTTTGTTGCAAAAGGTGGAGGGTGACCTTTGTAAATGGATGGACTTACCTCTCACTCTACTGGGTAGAATCAATGTAATTAAAATGAATGTCCTGCCCAGATTTCTATATCTGTTTCAATCTCTCCCTTGATCTGTTCCCGCAGCATTCTTTTCCTCTCTCGACAAGCTGAGCAGACGGTTTATCTGGCACGGCAAAACCCCTAGGGTTGGCCTGGATAAACTGACCCTTGATTACAGTCAAGGGGGCTTAATCCTCCCCAATTTTAGAATGTACTACTGGGCTGCACAGTCTAGGTTTCTGGCTCAGAGGTTTGACAATGGTCCCTCTCCCTCATGGTTGAACATTGAAAAGCTTGAGGTAAATGATGACACTGGGGCAGAATTGTTCTACAAATGGGACAGAAAATCTATAAAAACCATCACAGACAACCCTTTAATCATACATTCTGTCCTGGCATGGTGAAACCTGCATGAGCTGTTCGGACGAGGGGGATTCCTTTCCGCTAAAACCCCTTTATGGAACAATAGATTGATTCCTATGTTTTTCCAGAATAGTAACTTTAGACCATGGTCTGATAAGGGGATCACTCTTCTGGAACATTGTTACGAGGAGGGAGTTCTTATGTCTTTTGATCAGCTGAAACAGAAATACCACTTGCCTAACAGGGACTTCTTTAGCTACCTACAACTACGAAACTTTATTAGGGTGACTCTCAAGGGACAATGGAACCTACCTAAGATGTCACATATTGAACAACTCTGCCACGCAGACCAACCACTGTTCAAGACCATTTCCCGTGTTTACGATGCTCTTATGTCAGGACTAACACTGCCTGGGCTAGATAAACCCCGACTTAGATGGGAAAAAGATCTGGGTATTGATCTTGATGAGGGTCTATGGAGTGACCTATGCAGGGATGGTGTTACATCCACATTGAACTCCAGATACAGACTGATCCAGTTTAATTTCCTCCATCAGCTCTATATCACCCCATCTAGACTGCACAAGTTCAACCCTGATATCTCCTCCCTATGTTTTAGATGTGACTCAGATGAAGGAACATTCCTCCATTCCACTTGGCAGTGTTCAAAACTACACGGTTTCTGGCAGGGGGTATGCGATACCATATCCTCAAATCACGGGGTTGCATTCCCTTTAGACCCGGAGGTCTGTCTACTGGGCAACTTTACTAACACCAATCTTAGGCAAAGCCATACTATAAAGCTAACAGAAATATTGCTAGCGATTGCCAAGAAATGTATTGCCTTGAAATGGAAATTGGATTCCTCCCTGCCAGTTGCAATGTGGCTATCAGAAGTTAATAGTTGTATCCCACTGGAGAAAAATACTTACTGCCTGAGGAATAAGTTAAAGACATTTTACAGAATTTGGCAACCTTTTATTGACTATATGGAGATTCTCCCCCCACATCACATTGATTGAATCTCTATATTATCCTTATATAATGTTTCACACGTAATGTATAATATGTAGCCTACGGCCATATGACCCAATGTCTCATAATTTTTTTTTTTAATGTATGTTTGTATATATAATTATAATTTGTTTTATTTTTTCTTTCTTTGTTACGCTCGTCTGTTACTGTCACTTTGTCCTATTGTTGTCTAATATCTTTTCACTTTTGTCTTGAATGTTCTTAATTGGAAAATGCAAAAAAATAATAATAATAATAAAATAAACACAGTGGGAATTATGAGCACAATAGCTGGCGGTGGCATGAAATGGCTGGTTTTTGATGAAGTTGTAGGTGTGACAAATGCTTGACAATTCACTGGCCAATCAATGTGTTCCATGGCTACTGCGTGCGGTTGTCTCAAGTTGTGTAGGTTATTGACAGTCTTTGCATTGTCATCAACTCCAATTCTGCTGTGGGGCACGGAATACTCTCGTCCTAGTCCATTGTATAATAATACAGTTTATTTAACAGCATAGACTACAGTAACAAATAATAGGAATAATATAATACCTCCAGTTTTTGCTAAATATGTTTGGAGTGCTGGCAGTCAACATTATTGTAATTGGCTTCCACAAGCATACTGTATAATCTTTACACATTGCACTTCTCCTGAAATAAAAACTACTAGGCTCCCCATGAAATGTATTGTCGGCCTATGTGTGAGGCTCGCTCCCAATAAGCAAGATATAGGCCTATCCAGGCACGTGCACAGAGAGGGGTCTACCTGTGCCCGAGCACCTGTCCCTTTGCCCTACCACTCTCCAAGATAACTTTTTTGTTGTTGTTGTTCCGAACCCACTGCCCCCAAGTCGTGGTGATGTCGTCAAGTTTACCAACCCCCCCACCCTTACCCCGTCTGTTGGTCTGCCCTGTACGGAGCTCATGTGCCCCTGGTTGTGCATTTTTCCCATTCTGCCATGTACGGAGATTGCGCACGCCCGGTATTCATGCATGCATGGCTTGAAATGCGATCAACGGTCGAGTGTGTGTAGCAAGCTACCTATATTTACAGCGTCAAAATTTGGTCTGGTTGGCCCATATCCTAAGTGCAGCAGCACTTCATAATTTATTCAATCATTTTGAGCACCTGCCCCTTGCAAGGTCTGTGCACAGCCCTGGGCCTGTCCACTGTTGATAATGTAGCGACCCTAACCCAACACCTAACAACCTCTTGCCTGAACGATTAAGGTGTTGGCTTGACAGTCACTGGACCCGGGTTTGAGTCCCAGTCTGGGACACCCCCTGAATATGCTACAATATGGCATTATAAGGCTGAATTAATTAAATACGTTTGGAGGAGCGCGTCTTTGGTAACTGGATGACTGGGGATGGATACAAGTCAAATTAAGTGTGCAGATCGGCCTATGTGAATTGTGAATCATGCATGACTAAAAAAGCCTCACTAGTGGACCATTTAGAAAACTTTAATGCATAGGCTACTTGACTAATAAAAAAGACACCCAACATAGCCTTCATTGTAAAAGGGTAAGAGTAACCTACGGAGAGCTTGGTTTTTAATCAAATGGAACAGAAAACAAGCAATTGTTAGAAAAATAACTTAAATGTTTCTAAATACAAAGGTCACCGGCATCATCTCATCTCTCCTTCCATAATGGACACATGATGTAGCCTTCATGTTCTGTTTTTTTAATGACCCAAAAATAATAACAGGAGCTAGTTAAAACAATGTACAACACATAGACAAAAAGAGGATGTCCGCTCACTGAATTGCCGCTCCAAAACTTGAGCTTTTAAACAACGCTTTGGCGATTAAGATTTATTTCAAAGCACTCTTTCACGAGCAAAACCCTTTATTGACTGGCTTGGAAACTTGGCGAATGGATTGGGCACTTAGCACCAGCTGAAAATAGAGCCCTAAATGTTCCAGAAAAAAATGTATTGAGACAGCCCAAATCCACAGTGTTACTCCAGCCTACAGGGAGAGCCAGACACCGTAAGAAGACTTTCCATGACTACACTCCTTCAGTGGCTTTCAAGATCCCTCATCCCTGAGAACTTTTCCCTCAACCAACATACAGTAGATGGTTCTTATTAGTGCCACATTCAGGGTTACTCTGTAGCCTGTAGATGGTACAAGTCACCTTTAAAAAAACGTCTGCTGCTTTCAAGATCCCTCATCCCTCACACCTTTCCCACAACCTACAGAGATGGTTCCTATCAGTAGCCAGCATGGGGTACAAGCCGTATTTAAAAAATGTTTGCTGCTTCAAGGTCCCTCATCCCTTACACCAGTGGTTCTCAATCCTGGTCTTGGGGACCCAAAGGGATGCACATTTTAGTTTTTGCTCTACCACTACACACCTGATTCAAATCATCAAAGCCTTTTGATGAGTTGATCATTTGAATCAGCTGTGTAGTGCTAGGGCAAAATCAAAAATGTGCATCCCTTTGGGTCCCCAGGACCAGGATTGAGAACCACTGCCTTACACCTTTCCCACAACATACATAGATGGTTCCTTTCAGTAGCCAGCAGGGGGTGCAAGCCACCTTTAAAAAACATGTTCTGCTTTCAAGATCCCTCATCCCTCATACATTTCCCACAACCTACATAGATAGTTCCTGTCAGTAGCCACCAGGGAGTGCAAGCCACCTTTAAAAAACAAGTGCTGCTTTCAAGATCCATACACCATTACAAAACACAACAGTATGTAGTCAGGTTGGTTTTACCTGTAGCAGCCTGTAGGGGTATTAACCACCTCTCAGGGACATACATACCCTTCAGAAAGTATTCATATCCCTTGACTTATTCCACATTTTGTTGTGTTACAGCCTGAATTGATTTTTTTTTTCACACAATACCCTATAATGACTGGGGCTCCCGAGTGGCGTGGTGGTCTATGGCACTGCATCTCAGTGCTAGAGGCATCACTACAGACACCCTGGTTTGAATCCAGGCTGTATCACAACTGGCCGTGATTGGGAATCCCCTAGGGCGGCACACAATTGGCCCAGCATTGTTTGGCTGGCGTAGGCCATCATTATAAATAAGAATTTGTCCTTAACTGACTTGCCTAGTTAAATAAAGATACACATTTATTGGAAATGAAATACAGAAATATGAAATTTACATAAGTATTCACACCCCTGACTCAATACATGTTAGATTTTTTTTTAAACTTTTTTAAAATTTCACCTTAACCAGGTAGGCTAGTTGAGAACAAGCTCTCATTTACAACACCTTTGGCAGTGATTAAAGCTGTGAGTCTTTCTGGGTAAGTCTCTAAGAGCTTTGCACACCCGGATTGTACAATATTTGCACATTCTTTTTTTATTCTTCAAGCTCTGTCAAGTTGGTTGTTGATCATTACTTGACATACATGTTCAAGTGTTGCCTATCACCCAAATGCAGACTGTGTTGAGGTAACAATGTTTATTACAGCAACAGGGGCAGGCAAACGACAGGTCAAGGCAGGCAGGGGTCGATAATCCAGAGTAGTTGGGCAAAAGTACAGGACGGCAGGCAGGCTCAGGGTCAGGGGCAGGCAAAGTGGTCAGGTAGGCGGGCTAAGAGTCAGGACAGGCAAGGGTAAAAACCAGGAGGGTGAAAAAAAGAGAGACTGGAGAAAAGCAGGAGCTGAGACAAAACGCTGGTTGACTTGACAAACAAGACGAACTGGCAACAGACAAACAGAGAACACAGGTATAAGTACGCAGGGGATAATGGGGAAGATGGGTGACACCTGGAGGGGGGTGGAGACGAGCACAAAGACAGGTGAAACAGATCAGGGCGTGACAGTTGCCATAGATTTTCAAGACAATTTATGTCAAAACTGTAACCAGGCAACTCGGGAACATTCAATGTCATCTTGGTAAACAACTCCAGTGTATATTTGGCCTTGTGTGTAGGGTATTGTCCTGCTGAAAGGTGAATTTGTCTCCCAGTGTCTGTTGGAAACCAGACTGAACTAGGTTTTCCTCTAGGATTTTTCCTGTGCTTAGCTCTATTCCATTTATTTTCATCCGAAAAAACTCCCTAGTCATTGCTGATGACAAGCATATACATAACATGATGCAGCCACCACCATGCTTGAAAATGTTATGTGTGGTACTCAGTGATGTGCTGTGTTGGATTTGTCCCAAACAGAACGCTTTGTATTCAGGATATAAAGTTAATTTCTTTGCCACATTTTTTGCAATTTTACTTCAGTGCCTTATTGCAAACAGAATGCATGTTTTGGAATGTTTTTCTTCTGTACAGGCTTCCTTCTTTTCACTCTGTCATTTAGGCTAGTATTGTGGAGTAACTATACTCAGTGTTCTCCATTAAATTCTGTAACTGTTTTTTTACCTATCTTTGCGAGGCATTGGAAAACATATCTGGTCTTTGTGGTTGAATCTGTAGTTTAAATTCACTGCTCGACTGAAGGACCTTACAGATAGTTGTGTGGCGTACAGACGTGAGGTAGTCATTCAAAAATTATGTTAAACACTATTGTTGCACACTGAGTGAGTCCATGCAACTTATTATGTGACTTGTTAAGCAAATGTGTACGCCTGAACTTATTTTGCCATAACAAAGGGGTTGAATACTTATTGACTCAAGACATTTCAGCGTTTCATTTTGAATTACATTGAAAAAATGTCTAAAAACATAATTCCACTTTGACATTATGGGGTATTGTATGTAGGCCTGTGACACGGAATTTATATTTAATCTATTTTAAATTCAGGCTGTAACACAACAAAATGTGGAAAAAGTCTGACGGCACTGTACATGTTGTACTTCAGCCTGTAAAGAGGTTGGCTGGCTGCCCGGCCACTGCCAGATTCATACATCTCAGTATCTGACTTTGAACCAAATGGTCTGGACAGCCAGGCAGGTTGCTATTTAGTTTGAGGCCATTGAGTAGTTGCATGATTTAACAATTTATTGTATCCCGTTTTGATATGGATGATATTTGCCACATTCAGTTTGTAGAAAAACTTAGACAATATTATTTTCCACTAGCTGCAAGCATATTTTGTTTACTTATTTGATGCCTTGTTGCATACCATTTTTACAATTTTTTATATCTGTAATGCTTTGTCTTTCACTTCTTTTCTTTGGTGTGAATCAATAAAACCTACAACCTTGTAATTGACGCTAATCACATATAGTTTGCAGATAGAAGCTTATTATTTGTAAACATGTAAACAAGCACTATTTATTTTTCAATTCAAACTGGTTAAACCGTTTCCTGAGTGAACAAGTTGCTTACAATGTTAAACTTCCTGGCTTCAATTCCTGCAGAGAGCTTCACGTATACCAAAACAATGCTTGCACTCACTGTACTTTAGGTGGCATATAGATATTGTGGTGAAGTTTCAGTGCTTGTAGTGGCACGTATGGTAGGGTACACGTACCTTACTTGAACAGGCTTTGGTATTCCTGGTAATGGAAAATCGAATTAAGGCCCAACAGGTTTTGCAGGGGCTTGAGCAAATTAGAGACTTGTTAGAGCATTGCAGGTGCCACTCTCTATGAGAGGGATTACACGAGGTGACTTCAGCCTAACAATGTTACGGTAAGCCGTCCACAGTGGGAGACGGTGAGAAAGGTTGTGCATTCTCACCTGCCACACTTACCCCTTGTTTGCACAACATGGGCCTCGGAGGCTTTAACATCTGTTAATGTAATAACTTCTCTAAAAGTAATAACTTTTTAATTAATAATTTAATAAAACCGGTGAAAGTAATAACTTGCAGGATAATGTCATCAACATGTTGAACAGATAACATAATATATTTGTCTGCATAAGTCCTTATGTTATCCGGTGGCCATTACATTATCAGGTGAGTAACAGCCTTTTTTAAACATTTTATTCAGTATTATTTCCCTGATTTTGATGCACCTACCGTCCTACACCAATTACAAACACACACCATCATGACACAAGGCGAGACCCAGATGCAGACACAGGAGGTAAATGGTTGGAGTTAAGATGTTTAATAATCCAAAAAGAAGTAGGCAAGAGAATGGTCATGGACAGGCAAAAGGTCAAAACCAGTTCAGAGTCCAGGAGGTACAGAGTGGCAGAAAGGCTCGAGGTCAAAGCAGGCAGAATGGTCAGGCAGGCGGGTACAGATTCCAGAACAGGCAAGGGTCAAAACCGGTAGGACTTGAAAAGAAGAATAGCAAAGGCAGGAATACGGGAAATATCGCTGGTTAACTTGGAACATACAAGACGAACTGGCACAGAGAGACAGGAAACACAGGGATAAATACACTGGGGAAAACAAGTGACACCTGGAGGGGGTGGAGACAATAACAAGGACAAATGAAACAGATCAGGGTGTGACAGTACCCCCCCCCCCCCCCCCCCCCCKCCAGGGGTGCCACCTGGCGTCCTACCTGGGCGCATACCTGGCTGACCGGGGTATCAGCGGTGYAAATCGGTGATGAGGGCCGGGTCCAGGATTTCTTTAGCAGGGACCCAGCACCTCTCCTCCGGGCCATAACCCTCCCAATCAACCAGGTACTAGAAACCCCTGCTCCGTTGTCGAATCCTCAGGAAGCGTCTCACCATATACGCTGTCTGGCCATCGATGACCCGGGGGGAGGGATGGGCCTGGAAACAGAAGACAAAGGACTGTGAGACACAGGCTTAATCCTAGACACATGGAAGGTAGGGTGAATACGGAGGATACGGGGTAACACAAGACGGACAGCAGTGGAACTCAGGACTCTGGAGATGGGAAAAGGACCAATGAACCGCGGAGACAGCTTGCGGGACTCTACCCGAAGGGGCAGATCCCGAGTGGAAAGCCATACCCTCTGCCCAATGCTGTAGCGGGGAGCTGGTGTCGGGCGACGGTCCCCTTATCAACGATACCTGGAGTTGGTCTTGAGAATAGCTGCCCTGGCTCTTCTCCAGGTATGTCGACAGCGGCGGACAAACATCTGGGCCGAGGGTACGCTGACCTCCTGCTCTTGTTCCGGGAAGAGTGGAGGCTGATACCCCATGGAGCACTCGAAAGGGGAGACTCCTTTGGCAGAACAGGGAAGGGTGTTCCGGGCATACTCCACCCAGACCAACTGACGGCTCCAGGTAGTGGGGTTGGTTGAGACCAGGCATCTTAAGGTGGTCTCCAGGTCCTGATTAGCTCGCTCAGACTGGCCGTTTGGGGATGGAATCCAGAGGATAGACTGGCCATGCCCCAATAAGTCTTGTGTGGCTTAATTGGTAGAGCATGGCACTTGCTTGGTAGAGCAAGTTGACTTTATTAAGTTTCCATTAGATGTAGCAGTAGAGGAAGAGTGGTCTGAGGGTAACTATTTATGTTTTTTGTTATGTGGTAGACAGATGTATATGAGTTGTGTTGGTTGAATGAAAGGTAAAATTCATGCCAAAAGACTACAACAGCCCGGCCTCCAACCGCAAAGAACTACAGAGGGTAGTGCGTAAGTTCCAATACATCACTGGGATCAAGCTTCCTGCCATCCAGGAATTCTATACTGTTCTCTCTGCTACCGCATGGCAAGCGGTACCGGAGAGGCAAGTCTAGGTCCAAATGGCTTCTTAACAGCTTCTACCCCCAAGCAATGAGACTCCTGAACAGCTAACCAAACGGCTACCCGGACGACAGTATTTGCATTGATCCCCCCCCATGTTAACGCTGCTGCTACTCTTTGTTTATTATCTATGTTATTTATGTCCCTAATCTATTTACATGTCTGTCCTTAATCAGTTTAAAGGAGGAAATGTTGTTTACTTGTTGAGCAAAATCAAAGCTGTAATGCATCCTGATGTCTTTGCTTGCTGGTTCAGTAGGGGCCCCCAGAAACAACTGCAGGTCTTGACAGGTGGTCTTGCAGTCAGCAACCGTCTTCTGGTAGACAGACAACTCACTCTGAACAAGCAGGAGATGCTGCTCTTGCTTCTTCAGCTTGCTTTTGATGTCTTCACTATATTCTACAATGTAGAAAATAGTACAAATCAAGAAAAACCCTTGAATGAGTAGGTGTGTCCAAACTCTTGACTGGTACTGTATTTTTGATGAATGCATTTATTTTCCAGAGCTACATCTCAAATAATATATGAAACATATACAGCAAATTATTACATATTCAGTCAACAAAATAATTGAAAGCCTTAAATTGTCAAACCTAATTGATAACGTCCATCCTGACAACATGAGTGGAATTCATTAGAGCTTGAATTGTAGTCATTCAATTCATTTAAATGAGCGAAATGGGTAAAGATTCCACCGTGAACTTGAGTTCAGAGCTTCACTTGAGTGACAGAGCTTCACTTCCGCAGAGAGTGTGTGACGGACCAGGTTAACCTCATACTCTGGCCTCCATCCTGATAATTGGCTTTAGAGCCTGCCGTATTGTGTGTCAGGTAAGTCTTCCTGAAATCGCTTAGCAGTGTCACTGCTGCTATCAGCCAATAAAGACATAATCCTGTGCAAAGATATGTCTGCCCCAGCAAAGGAATCAAACAATAGCAGAGGAATAAGGGAGACATAGGACGTAGGACGAAGTCAAGCCATTTTAACAAACTCCAGGCGTTTACATTTGTTGGATGACATGAAAATAGAGCTCTTTGACCACACACATCAGTGGTGGGTTTCATGTCGAACTAAGGATGCATACGCAGAAAATAACCCCATACCTACTGTAAGGGGTAAATATTAAATGTTAGCGGGCTATTTTCCTTCCACTGGTTCTGGGGCACTTGTTAATGGCAACGGCATCATGAATTTTACCCAGTGCCAGAACCTTTTAACCAAAAATATGGTTGCCTTTGCAAGGAGGCTGAGACTTTGCCGCAAGTGGATCCTACAGCAAGACAAAAACCCAGACAAAAACCCAGAGCACACATCAAAATCCACAAGGAAATGATTAATTGACCACAAAATCTACATTCTGCAATGGCCATCTCAGTCTCCAGACTTGAACCCCATTGAAAACCTGTGGTTTGAATTGAAGAAGGCAGTCTAAGCCCTTAGATCGCAATATCTACTAAGCTGACATGTGGAATTGTTTTAAGATGGTCATAAAATGTACCTTTTTGCCATTTGATTTTGAAATGTAGAACCCCTGAAGGCCAACATTTGGTTTCAAAAATGTTTTGGGTGCTGGAAAATTGAATTTGGTCTTTACTGCTATAGCCCATAAATAACACATTCATAAATGGCAAACACATTTTTTAATTAATAAAAATAAGGTTTTGAAGTGTCTGTCCTAAATCTGAGAGATGTAAGAAAACTCAGGAAAGGTTTTAATTATTATTATAAAAAATGTTTAACCCATGTTAGGTCACGTTATTTTTGGCACATTTTACCTACTACGCACTTTTTTGCCATTTTTACAGCATGGTACTTGGTTACATTTAGCCAACTCCCCAGATGTTTTTGTACGTCATACAGCAGAACAACTGACACCTTTGTTTGTGAGAGTCTCCCCTTTCGATATTGGTGACATATTAGTTTGTAGCTACAATGGTTTGGTCTAGACAGTAGAGAATTCAGATGACTGCTGTAAAGCTTGTTGATGTCATAGAGCCAAACAACTGACACTGTAATGTTCGTGAGTCTCCTCCTTTGAAATTGGTAAAATATTTGTTTGTAGCTCAAAGGTTCGGGTTTTACAGAAGACTTCGTGATGATTTTCTGGTCCATTTGCAGAAAAAGGCACCTTTCACAAGCCCCATGTTATGGAATAGGCACAAACTTTATATAGGAGGAAAAAGGGGAGCTATTCTATATTCAAAATGATGTCACGTGTGACGCATGGGTGCATCAATCGACTCTAGGGCTTTTTAAGCGCAGACAAAATATATCAAGGATCTGTAAAGATTCTGTATCGAGGAATGGTCTAATGGTTGACGTTGAGACTGGTGTGTTGCGGGTACTATTTAATGAAGCTGCCAGTTGAGGACTTGTGAGGCATCTGTTTATCAAACTAGACACTCTAATGTACTTATCCTCTTGCTCAGTTGTGCACCGGGGCCTCCCACTCCTCTTTCTATTCTGGTTAGAGCCAATTTGCGCTGTTCTGTGAAGGGAGTAGTACACAGCATTCTACAGAACTTCAGTTTCTGGCAATTTCTCGCATGGAATAGCCTTCAGTTCTCAGAACAAGAATAGACTGACGAGTTTCAGAAGAAAGGTCTTTGTTTCTGGCCATTTTGAGCCTGTAATCAAACCCACAAATGCTGATGCCCCAGATACTCAACTTGTCTAAAGAAGGCCAGTTTTATTGCTTCTTTAATCAGCACCACACTTTTCAGCTGTGCTAACATAATTGCAAAGGGGTTTTCTAATGAATAATTAGCATTTCAAAATCATAAACTTGGAAACTTGGTGCCATTGAAACACAGGAGTGATGGTTGCTGATAATGGGCCTCTGTACGCCTATGTAGATATTCCATAAAAAATCTGCCGTTTCCAGCTACAATAGTCATTTACAACATTAACAATGTCTACACTGTATTTCTGATACATAAAAAAAAAAAAAAAAAACTTTTATTTCAAACCAAGGACATTTCTAATTGACCTCAAACTTTTGAACGGTAGTGTATATACAGTACCAGTCCAGTTTGGACACACCTACTCATTCAAGGGTTTTTCTTTATTTTTACTATTTTCTATATTGTAGAATAATAGTGAAGACATCAAAACTATGAAATAATACATGAAAATATGTAGTAACCAAAAAAGTGTCAAACAAATCAAAATATATTTTATATTTGAGATTCTTCAAAGTAGCCACCCTTTGCCTTGATGACATTCTCTCAACCAGCTTCACCTGGAATGCTTAATAAACAGTCTTGAAGGAGTATCCACATATGCTGAGCACTTGTTGGCTGCTTTTCCTTCACTCAGCGGTTCACCTCATCCCAAACTATCTCAATTGGGTTGAGGTTGGGTGATTGTGGAGGCTAGGTCATCTGATGCTGCGCTCCATAACTCTCCATATTGGTCAAATAGCCCTTACACAGCCTGGAGGTGTGTTGGGTCATTGTCCTGTTGAAAAACAAATGATAGTCCCACTAAGCGCAAGCCAGATGGGATGGCTCATCGCTGCAGAATGCTATGGTAGGCATGCTGGTTAAGTGTGCCTTGAATTCTAAATAAATCACAAACAGTGTCACCAGCAATGCACCCCCACACCATCACACCTCCTCCTCCATACTTCATGGTGGAAACCACACATGCGGAGATCATCCGTTCACCTACTCTGCATCTCACAAAAACACGGTGGTTGGAACCAAAAATATCAAATTTGGACTCATCAGACCAAAGGACAAATTTCCACTGCTCTAATGTCCATCGTTCGTGTTCCTTGGCCCAAGTAAGTCACTTCTTGCTATTTGTGTCCTTTAGTAGTGGTTTATTTGCAGCAATTRTCAACCATGAAGGCCTGATTAACGCAGTCTCCTCTGAACAGTTGATTATCGCTCACTCTGAACAAGCAGGAGATGCTGCTCTTGCTTCTTCAGCTTGGCTGATTTAACAGTTTATGGCAGATTGGCATATCTGAAGACCTGATAATTGTTCCTTTGGCACTGCCAGCACAGGTCTGTCCTGGGCTTAGTGCTTGAGATGTAGGGCAGCAATTTTCTCCATAGATTCCTGAAGGAAGACAGCCCGACTACACGTAACTCTGGAAAATTCAGAAATAATGTGAGATAAATAAAAGTTGCTATATATAGCAATCAAATGGAATTCTGAGATAACATTACATGTAATGATAGCTAGCGACCCAGGCCTTCTAACATCAGCTAGCTAGCTAACAGTAAACTTTAACTTGCAATGAAAACAACTTTCTGACAAAATGAGAAATGCATAACATCTGAAACTGTAGCTAGACTCTTACCCATATACATAGGTGAACGCTTCACGACAGACTGCAACCCCTTTCATTAAATAAGACGTCCTGTGTCGTTTCTGTTTTGTTTGCACAGCTTGCTTGGCCCATTGTATGAAGGCAATCTTGTTCACACTGACCATGTGCAATGCCATATGAATCATCAGATCTTTCCTCCTCTCTGTCACGGATGCCATGGTTGCCTTCAGTTTGAATATGTAATCCGGATACAGGTGTTTTATACAACAGCCTTCTGTGTTCTCTTTTCGACTCCCTCTGCATTTCAATCAAACGCCAGAATTCTATTAATCTCCTTATCATACTCTGCTTCTACCAGACATTCCACTGATTTCAAAACTCGGTCAACTTCCTCCGTGATAACAACACTGTTGATCGTCGTTTCTTCCCCATCACTGTCATCAGAAGACTACAATGTCTTCTTCAATGAAAATGTTTTTACCTAAATCTGAGATTTCCTCATCGTCTGATTCATTTTCAGTCAGAGAGAGTCACCATGACATGATAGTCCACCAGAATGTAGTCCATTTGATAAATTCAGGGCAGCAATGTCATTGAGAGCAGTAGCAACACATTTGCAGTTCTCCATGGCTAACGTTATATATTTAAAAAAAAACTGCAGTAGAAAGGATTATCTATGCATTACGACCAGCTCATTTCATAGACAGAAGATGCTACATGACAGACCAATCTGAAACTCATCTCTCGGCATGTCCAGCCCACTCATTATATAAGCCAATCATGGCTAGCGGGAAGGTTCCCATTTCTTTCTGTGGCTAAACCAACTGGGCTTGTAATTTAACAACTTTATTCGTATTTAAAGATGGCATACAAGTTTGTTAGTAAGGTAGATGAAAGTTCAAATGATTCAAAGGCATTTCTGCCCCAAAAAAAGCATTTTGATAAAAATAAAAATAAACGTTCAAATGACTCTCCTGTGAAGTCGTGACTTGCGACATACACCAAGTTTCCTGAAACGGTCAAATATGGAACGCCCTGAAGCCCAAGACTCCCCCTCCCCCATAAAAAAAAGTTGACTCTTGGAACTATCTTGTTTGAACGACTTAGTATCTCGTTAAAATGACTTAGTATCTCATTTGATTGACTTAATATATAATTTCAATGATTTACTGAACTGTTTTTGCTAAGTTGTTCAAACAAGATACGAAGTTGTTCAAACGAGATAATTGCTATTTTGTCTAATAATGCCTAATTTGTTATGCACCTTGTCAGACAATGTAATGTTTGCTGCAGCCATTCATTCGCTGATTCCATCCATTGATATGACTGCCAGTTCTTCAGGGCAGCTTTTGAATGCCAGAGCATGTAATTGGGCAAGTGCAGAGAGAGAAGCAGAGCATAATTGAGCACATTTAAAAAAAAWTGTTGGCCTTCTCTCCAGCTCCAATTTCACTCTGATACTACTCAGCCACAAGCTCTGGACATGCTCTGCCTCAAATGTTGTGTTTCCTTTATCAATATTATTTTAATTAGGCCTATTCAGTTGTAATTATTTAGCCTACCACACCCACAGTAGCCTATTTCTAGTTTATATTTTAACATTAGGATTTGTGGTTTCTATTATGAAGGACATAAAATGTATTAACGGATATTTTAGGTAGGCAATACATAGGCTAATGTTCTTGGAATAGAAACACCCTAATATAAATCAATTTAATTAAGCTAAAATATCAGAAATAAATCGTAAATAATAAAGGGCAGTGTCAGCTCATTTTCATGAATAAAGTGGAATAAATATTTTTAAATGATTTGGGTACAGAAGCAAGCACCAACAAGTTTCATATGTGCATTTAGCGTGGGAAATCCATACGAAAAACGAAATATTATTAGAAAGACAAAAATACACAAATCTAAAATGGAAAAATACATTGAGATGAAGCTGCCCCCATGTGTGGATGCTAATTCTCAAAAATGTGGATATTTCTTACAGTGTCTATTCTGCAATTTTTTTTATTGGAGAATGCAAATAAGTAGGCGGCCAGTATGGTGCAGTAAACTTTAGTGAACGATTTATAGAAAATATATACAAAATAATAAATATAGGAGCAAATCAGCCTGAATATCAGGACACACAACTGCAACGTGTTTCGACTACTAATACCAGGAATCAAGGTAATACCCAGATGCAGACTGTCGAAGTAACCCTGTTTATTGTAGCAACAGGGGCAGGCAAAGACAGGTCAAGACAGGCAGAAGTTGATAAACCAGGGTAAGGAAAAGATACAGGACGGCAGGCGGACTCAGGGACAGGCAGGGTTCAGTAATCCAGAGGTGGAGCAAAGGTACAGGATGGCAGGCAGGCTCAGGGTCAGGCAGAGAGGTCAGGCGGGAGGGTACAGGGTCAGGACAGGCAAAGGTCAAAACCGGGAGGACTAGCAAAGAGAGGCTGGGAAACGATAGGAGCTGACAGGAAAAAGGCTGGTAAGCTTGAACGAAAAAGAGGAACTGGCAAAAAAACAGACAGAGAACACAGGCATAAATACACAGGGGATAATAGGGAAGATGGGTGACACCTGGAGGGGGGTAGAGACAAGCACAAGGACAGGTGAAACAGATCAGGGTGTGACAACTAATTCATACTCACGTTGCATCTGAAACTGTTCTTTAGAGTTTGCAACCCCTTCGTCCCCACAAAAAGTGTGTTTAGGGCGCCAGCTATGTTTATTCCACCAGGTCCTATTTATCCAGCTGTGAATACGTACTACAGACTGGTGCGTAAAGACATATCCAAGCTAAAGGCAATAGGAAATGTCAGAAATAACTTTACCAGCTCTGAGAAACAAGCCCTTAAATCTCCAGAATGACAAATACAGTATATAGTCATCCGCCCAGTGGACAAGGGAGGTGCTGTTACTGTACAAGAGAACACAGATTACTGGTGATAAATACAGCTCCACACTGGTAATCTGCAGTCCCAAAAATACTGTTTAATTATTGAAATTTCCAAAGGGACTGGATGAATCTTCTTTGTGATATCCCCAAAAAAAGGCCCAAAAGCATCTTAAGGCTAAGTTCATCGTTAAAACCTTCGTAGGAGCGTTGTTAAATTGCTGGAAATAAAAACAATTGAGCTCAGAATGACTTCCAATGCAATGCTATTGAAAGATCTCATTTCCGCCTCCCAGATTGCAGTTCCTATGGCTTCCAGTAGATGTCAAAAGTTTTTATACAAGGTTTTAGGCTTGTTTTGTTGAAAAATGAAGAAGTATCTGTAGTCTTTCCAAGTTGAGCGCCAGGGCAAAAGTAGTCTTCTTGCGCACGTGAACGTGGGCGCTCTTTGTTCTTTTCCTTTGCTATTGAACATAGTAATCTCCATCTGAAATATTATAATTTATTTAGATATTAGACAATCTGAGGATTAATAAAAAACATTGTTTGACTCGTTTGGACGAACTTTGCTGGTCATTTTTGGGAATCCTTTGTATGCATGTTGAAAGACTGGATTATTGAATTCAATTGCGCCAACTAAACTGTGTTTTTGGGATATAAAGAAGGACTTTATCGAACAAAATGACCATTCATTGTGTAGCTGGGACCCTTGGGATTGCAAACAGAGGAAGATCTTCAAAAGTAAGTGATTTATTTTATCGCTATTTGTTATTTCGTGATGCCTGTGCTGGTTTGGAAAATATGCTAATGTGAGGCGCTGTCCTCAGACAATCAAATTCTATGCTTTCGCCATAAAGCCTTTTTGAAATCTGACAACGCAGTTCGAATACCAAGATTCTAAGCTAAAGAATCATGTGTGACACTTGTATTTTCATGAATGTTAAATATCACGATTTTGTATTTTGAATTTGGTGCGCTCCGATTTCACCGGATGTTGTCGAATTTGATCCCGCTAGCGAGATCTCCGATCTAAGAGGTTTTAATTATAATCCACATAAAAATTCAAATTTCCTGTTGCTAAAGGATTATTTTCCTGATGCAGCAAACTAGCTCAAATTAAGATCCTACATCTGTAAGTGAGTCATTAGATGCTTTTTTTGCACTCCTGCGTCACTTTATACATTAAGTGCATTCAGAAAGTATTCAGACCCCTTTACTTTTTCCACATTTTGTTACATTACAGCCTTATTCTAAAATGGATTAAATAAAAAATTATCTTCATCAATCTACACACAATACCTCATAATGACAAAGCAAAAACTGTTTTTTTAAAGGAATGTTTGCACATTTATTAAATCTTTTTTTTTAAACATACGTAAGTATTCCGACCCTTTGCTATGAGACTCAAAATTTATCTCAGGTGCATCCTGATCCCATGATGACCCTAGAGATGTTTCTACAACTTGACTGAAGTTCACCTGTGGTCAAATCTATTGATTGGACGTGATTTGGAAAGGCACACGCCTGTATATACAGTTGAAGTCGGAAGTTTACATACACTTAGGTTGGAGTCATTAAAACTCGTTTTTCAACCACTCCACAAATTTCTTGTTAACAAACTATAGTTTTGGCAAGTTGGTTAGGACATCTACTTTGTGCATGATACAAGTAATTTTCCAACAATTGTTTACAGACAGATTATTTCACTTATAATTTACTGTATCACAATTCCAGTGGGCCAGAAGTTAACATACACTAAGTTGACTGTGTCTTTAAACAGCTTGGAAAATTCCAGAGAATTATGTCATGCCTTTAGAAGCTTCTGATAGGCTAATTGACATCATTTGAGTCAATTGGAGATGTACCTGTGGATGTATTTCAAGGCCTACCTTCAAACTCAGTGCCTCTTTGCTTGAAATCATGGGAAAATCAAAGGAAATCAGCCAAGACGTCAAAAATGTGTTCTGTCTCCTAGAGACGCAAAACGAGTCCTATATCGACATAACTTGAAAGGCCGCTCAGCAAGGAAGAAGCCACTGCTCCAAAACCACCTTAAAAAAGCAAGATTACGGTTTGCAACTGCACATGGGGACAAAGATCGTACTTTTTGGAGAAATGTCCTCTTGTCTGATGAAACAAAAATAGAAGTGTTTGGCCATAATGACCATCGTTATGTTTGGAGGAAAAAAGGGGAGGCTTGCATGCCGAAGAACACCATCCCAACCGTGAAGCACGGGGGTGGCAGCATCATGTTGTGGGGGTGCTTTGCTGCAGGAGGGACTGGTTCACTTCACAAAATAGATGGCATCATGAGGTAGGAAAAATATGTGGATATAATGAAGCAACATCTCAAGACATCAGTCAGGAAGTTAAAGCTTGGTCGCAAATGGGTCTTCCAAATGGACAATTACCCCAAGCATACTTCCAAAGATGTGGCAAAATGGCTTAAGGACAACAAAGTCAAGGTATTGGAGTGGCCATCACAAAGCCCTGACCTCAATCCTAAAGAAAATTTGTGGGCGGAACTGAAAAAGCGTGTGCGAGCAAGACTTACAAACCTGACTTAGTTACACCAGCTCTGTCAGGAGGAATGGGTCAAAATTCACCCAACTTATTGTGGGAAGCTTGTGGAAGGCTATCCGAAACGTTTGACCCAAGTTAAACAATTTAAAGGCAATGCTACCAAATACTAATTGAGTGTATGCAAACTTCTGACCCACTGGGAATGTGATGAAATAAATAAATGCTGAAATAAATCCTCTCTAATATTGTTCTGACATTTCACATTCTTAAAATAAAGTGGTGATCCTAACTGACCTAAGACAGGGAATTTTTACTTGGATTAAATGTAAGGAATTGTGAAAAACTGAGTTTAAATGTATTTGGCTAAGGTGTATGTAAACTTCCGACTTCAACTGTATAAGGTCCCATATTGACAGTGCATGTCAGAGCAAAAACCAAGCCATGAGGACAAAGGAATTGTCTGTAGAGCTCCGAGACAGGATTGTGTCGAGGCCCAGATCTGGGGAAGGTTACCAAAAAATAGCTGTAGCATTGAAGGCCCCCAAGACCCCGATGGCCTCCATCATTCTTAAATGAAAGAAGTTAGGAACCACCAAGACTCTTCCAAGAGCTGGTCGCTCGGCCTAACTGAACAATCGGGGGGTAGGGCCTAAGTCAGGGAGGTGACCAAGAACCCGATAGACACTCTGACAGAGCTCGAGAAGGACAACCATCTCTGCAGCACTCCACCAATCAGGCCTTTATGGTGGAGTGGCCAGGCGGAAAACCTCTACTTAGTAAAAGGCACATGAAATTTGCTTGGAGTTTTCCAAAAGGCACCTAAAGGATTCTCAGACCATGAGAAACGAGATTATCTGGTCTGATGAAACCAAGATTGAACTCTTTGGCCTGATTGCCAAGTGTCAAGTCTGGAGGAAACCTGGCACCATCCTTATGGTGAAGCATTGTGGTGGCAGCATCATCTTGTGGGGATGTTTTTCAGCTGCAAGGACTGGGAGACCGAGCAAAGTACAGAGGGATCCTTGATGAAAACCTGATCCAGAGCACTCAGGACCTCAGACTGGGGGCGAAGGTTCACCTTCCAACAATACAGCGACCTGAGCACACAGCCAAGACAACGCAGGAGTGGCTTCAGGACAAGTCTCTAAATGTCTATGAGTGGCCCAGCCAGAGCCCGGACTTGAAACAGATCGAACATCTCTGGAAAGACCTGAAAATAGCTGCACAGTGACGCTCCCCATCCAACCCGACAGAGCTTGAGAGGATCTGCAGAGAAGAATGGGAGAAACTCCCCAAATACAGGTGTGCCAAGCCTCTAGCGTCATACCCAAGAAGACTCAAGGCTGTAATCGTGGCTAAAGGTGCTTCAACAAAGTACTGAGTAAAGGGTCTGAATACTAATGTAAATGTGATATTTCAGTTTTTTATGTTTAATACACTTGCAAAAAATTCTAACAAACTGTTTTTGCTTTGTCATTATGGGGTATTGTGTGTAGATTGATGAGGAAAATAATCAATTTAATCAATTTTAGAATAAGGCTGTAACTTAGCAAAATCTGGAAAAAGTCAAAGGGTCTGAATAATTTCCGAATGCACTGTATAAGATCTCCGCTAAACATAGAAACACATGGTTAATCCGTCTCTTTGTGACTGCCAATAACTTCAGAACAAAGCTGACTACAAATCTAAAGTTGCCTTTGCAATTGATACAAACAAGCATTGTATAAAAAGATGGTTCAAATGAAAACCGAGATGACTGCATTCAAATATAAACAGTAAAGGCTATAGACTTATTTCAATCATATTATGAATTTCTTGTTCAATAAATGTAGTTATATTTTGCTACTTGTAGGCTACTTTTGTCTCTATGTTTCAGGATGTGTAGCCTAACACGTGTGCAATGATGTGACAAATCAGTGATTTAGTGCAGTTTATTGGGTAAGCATTAGAATAAACTGTCAGTATTTGCAGCCAACGGATGGTAATACTGCTTCTCTCTGGGAGCCGATCCGTCCTCAGTATTGTAAAATAATTATAATGTTAAAGTAATATTTTGATGGAGAAAGCTGATCTGATTTGTGCTCTCGAGTGGCGCAGCGTTCTAATGAACTGCATCTCAGTGCAAGAGGTGTCATTACAGTCCCTGGTTCAAATCCAGGCTGTATCACATCTGGCAGTGATTGGGAGTCCCATAGGGCTGTGCACAATTGGCCCAGTGTCATCTGGGGTAGGCTGTCATTGTAAAAAAAAAAAAAATCTAAACTGACTTGTAAAGGTAAAATAAAAAAATAAAACATCTGAGAGCAGCTGTCCCTTTCTTACGATCCTATCAGTATCGATACATGCCTCAACGACGCATTTAGCAAATGTTTTCTCTGCATGGTGTTTTGGGAAACACATTACATCTTCGGTGTTGTAGAAACGATGCATCGTTAAAACACTGGTAAGACTAAATCCCATCACCATCGGGAAACTGGGCCCAGGTTAGGCAGAATGCATGATTGGTAAATATACCCCTATGAATTGTGACACTTTTTTTTTACCAAAGACTCAACAATTAGACATTAGTTAAACTTATTCCTACTAATAAAAACGACTTGTCCAAATAATCCATGCGCACCTCAGAATATCTTACTCCCGATAGCTTGAAGTATTTGAAATAGCCTAATCGGTTGCTGTCAGCTTGCGAACAATAGTAAGGTTAGTAATTATTTGTTATTATTATGATATAACAAGTGAAACGTTTTAATTGAAGGCCTATCACAAACCTGTTTTTGTAGCATTTCTGGTAGGCTAATAAAACCATGTTTGCAGCAGAAACCAGCCTATGATCTCTCAAATTCATTCATTTATTGGTGATGGATACGTCAACTGTACGTTTAGGCTACTGTTAAAGTGCTCATATAGGCTGCTTCTCTGCCAGAGCGTGTGAGATAATTAGTCCCACCGCTATGTGAGGTCTATTCAATTATCTTATGAGATCACTACTCCCTAGATTGATTCTATTTATGGAAAACCATTGTTTACCTCTTGTGTCACATACAGTGCATCTCTGGAGAGACCTGAAAATTGACTGTCTTTCATCAAGCTGCCCACTCAAGAAAAAACGTAAAACTGTAACCAGTGCCTACAACCTGGTTCAGGTTGTCAGTCAACCTACCAGGGTAGTTACAAATAGCACAGGATTTAAATCATCATGTGTTGATCACATCTTTACTAATGCTGCAGAAATGTGCTTTAAAGCGGTATCCAAATCCATAGGATGTAGTGATCACAATTTAGTAGCCATATCTCGGAAAACCAAAGGCTAGGCCTAACATAGTCATACAATACGTTTTGTAGTGATTCTGATGTTATTTGTGGTGTGTAATGACGAGCAACCAGACGCTGCACTTGACACATTTATGGAATTGCTTATTCCAGTTACTAATAAGCATGCACCCATTAAGATAATGACTGTAAAAACTGTTAAATTCCCTTGGATTGATGAGTAATTGAAAAATGGTATGTTTGAGAAGGGTGAGGCAAAAGGTACAGTATGGCAAATAAGTCTGGCAGCCCAATCGATTGGCCAATGTATTGCAAATTAAGAAATTATGTGACTAAACTAAACAAAAATTAAAAATAAACTATACTATGAAACCAAAATAAATGATGTAAAGAATGATAGTAAGAAGCTTTGGACCACCTTAAATGAGATTTTGGGATTGTCACGCCCTGGCCTTAGTATTCTTTGTTTCCTTTATTATTTTAGTTAGGTCAGGGTGTGACATGGGGAATGTATGTGTTTTTGTATTGTCTAGGGTGGTTGTATGGTTTAGCGGGTTAAGTAGAGTAGATGGATTTGTGTTTAGTGTAGGTGTCTAGCTGTGTCTATGGTTGCCTGAATGGTTCTCAATCAGAGACAGATGTCATTAATTGTCTCTGATTGGGAGCCATATTTAAGACAGCCATAGGCACTAGGTTAATGTGGGTAATTGTCTATGTTGTACGTTTGTAGCTTGTGTGTGCACTTACGTCTTTAGCTTCACGATCGTTTGTTGTTTTGGTTTCAGTTTGTTAAAGTGTTCGTTGCGTGTTTTTCCTTTTCTCTAAAATAAAAGAGAATGTATTTTGCACACGCTGCACCTTGGTCCACTCTCTCTCAGCAAGACGATCGTGACAGGGATAAAAGTCAAACTCATTCATTGAATCAGATGGCTCATTCATTACAAAACCCACTGATTTTGGCAACTATTTTAATTACTTTTTCATTGGCAAGATAATCAAACTTAGTCATGACATGCCAGCAACAAACGCTGACACTACATATCCAAGTATATCTGACCAAATTCTGAAAGACAAGCACTGGACTTTTGAATACTGTAAAGTGAGCGTGGAAGAAGTGATTTATTTTTTTGGTCTATCAACAATGACAAACCACCGGGGTCTGACAATATGGATGGAAAATTACTGAGGATAATAGCAGACGATATTGCCACATCTTCAATTTAAGCCTACTAGAAAGTGTGTGCCCTCAGGCCTGGAGGAAAGCAAAAGTCATTACGCAACCCAATAATAGTAAAGCCCCCTTTACTGGCTCAAATAGCTGACCAATCAGTCTGTTACCAACCCTTAGTAAAGTTTTGGGGAAAATGGTGTTTGACCAGATACAATGCTATTTTACAGTAAACAAATTGACAACAGACTTTCAGCACGCTTATAGGGAAAGACATTCAAAAAGGTCAACACTTACACAAATGACTGATGATTGGCTGAGATATATTGATTATAAAAATATTGTGGGGGCTGTTTTGTTAGACTTCAGTGCGGCTTTTGACATTATCGATCATAGTCTGCTGCTGGAAAACATATGTGTTATGGCTTTACACCCCCTGCTATATTGTGGATAAAGAGTTACTTGTCTAACAGAACAGAGGGTGTTCTTTAATGTAACCCTCCAACATAATCCACTTAAATATCAATTCTCCAGGGTAGCTGTTTAGAGCCCTTTTTTCAATCTTTACTAATGACTTACAACTGGCTTTGTGTAAAGCCAGAGTGTCTATGTATGCGGATGACTCAACAATATACGTCAGCAACTGAAATTACTGCAACACTTAACAAAGAGCTGCAGTTATTTTCAGAGTCGGGTGGCAAGGAATAAGTTAGTCCTACATATTGTATTTGGGACAAATCATTAATTGAACCTTAAACCTCTACTACATCTCGTAATAAAAAATGAGGAAATTGAGCAAGTTGAGGTGACTAAACTTCTTGGAGTAACCCTGGATTGAAAACTGTCATGGTCAAAACATATTGATACAACAGTAGCTAAGATGCGGAGAAGTCTGTCCATAATAAAGCACTGCTCTGCCTTCTTAACAACATGATCAACAAGGCAGGTCCTACAGGCCCTAGTTTTGTCGCACCTAGACTACTGTTCAGGAATGTGGTCAGGTGCCACAAAGAGGGACTTAGGAAAATTGCAGTTGGCTCAGAACAGGACAGCATGGCTGGCCCTTAAAAGTACACGGAGAGCTAACATTAATGATATGCATGTCAATCTCTCATGGCTCAAAGTGGAAGAGAGATTGACATTCACTACTTGTTTTTGTAAGAAGTGTTAACAAGCTGAATGTACCGAGCTGTCTGCTTAATAAATCTTCTTAGGGCTATGCCCCTTTTTTCTATATTTCCACCTGAATGACGTGCCCAAAGTAAACTGCCTGTTGCTCAGGCCCTGAATCCAGGATATGCATATAATTGGTACCATTGGAAAGAAAACACTTTGAAGTTTGTAGAAATTATAATATAATGTAGGATAATATAACACAATAGATATGGTAGGAGAAAATCCAAATAAAAATCAATCAGATTTTTTGTTGTTGAGAGAGACCATGCACTTACATTGGCAATTATAAGGGCATACTGAAAATTAGCTCCCAGGATGCAATTCCTATGGCTTCCACAGGGTGTCAGCAGTCTATGTTCAAGGTTTCAGGCTTGTAACTTCCAAAACGAATAAGAAATATCAGTTTCAGTACAGGGACAGAGTCTTGGAAATTCGTGTTTGTGCGCGCCATGAAGAGAGGACACACCTGCTAAAGTGTGTGTCTTTCCGTAAAAAATATTATAGTTTGATTACATTTTAGGGTATCTGAGGAGTAGACAGAAATTTATTTTAACTTGTTGAAACAAAGTTTAGTGGTAGATTTTCGGATTCCTTTCGCTGCATGTTGAGCGAGTGGATTAATCAAATCGATGGCGCCAACTAAACAGACTTTTTGGGATATAAAGAAGGATTTTATCTAACAAAACAACACTACATGTTATAGCTGGGACCCTTTCAATGACAAATTAGAGAAAGATTTTCAAAAAGTAAGTGAATATTTAATCGCTATTTGTGAATTTATGAAACCTGTGCCGGTGGAAAAATATTTTGATGTGGGGCGCCGTCCTCAAACAACCGCATGGCATGTTTTCGCTGTAATAGCTACTGTAAATCGGACAGTGCAGTTAGATTAACAAGAATTTAAGCTTTCAACCGATATAAAGCACTTGTGTGTACCTAAATGTTTAATATCCATAATTGTTATGTTCATTTATTTGAATTGCGCGCCCTCCAGTTTCACCGGAAGTTGTCCCGCTAGCGGGACGCCTAGGCTTCTTAACTTCTCTGGGATATGTGGGACGCTAACGTCCCACTTGGCCAAAAGCCAGTAAAAATGCAGAGCGCCAAATTCAAATAAATTACTATATAAAAATCTAACTTTCATGAAATCACACATGAAAGACACCAAATTAAAGCTACACTTGTTGTGAATCCAGACAACATGTCTGATTTCAAAGAGGATTTACGGCGAAAGCACACCTTGCGATTATGTTAGGTCAGTACATAGCCACACAAAAACACAGCCATTTTTCCAGCCAAAGAGAGGAGTAACAAAATGCAGAAATAGAGTTAAAATTAATCACTAACCTTTGATGATCTTCATCAGATGACACTCATGGGACTTCATGTTACACAATACATGTATGTTTTGTTCGGTAAGGTTCATATTTATATTCAAAAATCTGAGTTTAGGCGGGACGCTACTGTCTCACTTGGCCAAAAGCCAGAGAAAATGCAGAGCGCCAAATTCAAATAAATTACTATAAAAATCATAATAAAAATGTAATAAAAATTAAATCACACATGAAAGATACCAAATTAAAGCTACACTGGTTGTGAATCCAGCCAACATGTCAGAATTCAAATAGGCTTTTCGGCGAAAGCAAACTATGCTATTATCTGAGTTAGCACCACAGTAAACAAAGAGAGAGAAGCATATTTCAACCCTGCAGGCGCGACACAAAACGTGCTTCTGTTGTTGGCACTCCAATATGTCCCATAAACATCACAAATGGTCCTTTTATTCGATTAATTCCGTCGATATATATCCAAAATGTCAATTTATTTGGCGCGTTTGATCCAGAAAAACACCGGTTCCAACTTGTGAAACGTGACTACAAAATATCTCAAAGTTACCTGTAAACTTTGCCAAAACATTTCAAACTACTTTTGTAATACAACTTTAGGTATTTTTTATGTAAATAATCGATAAAATTGAAGACGGGATGATCTGTGTTCAATACAGGATTAGAACAAACTGTAGCTAGCCTTCTGGTCATGCGCCTCTAACAAACAGGACACTTCGAGTGACCCTCGTTCAAGATGGCCGTACTTCTTCATTACACAAAGGAAAAACTCTCAACCAATTTCTAAAGACTGTTGACATCCAGTGGAAGTGGTATGAACTGCAAGAAGGTCAAATTGAAATCTGTATTCCCAATGAAAATCCATTGAAAAGAGAGTGACCTCAAAAAAAAAAATCTGAATGGTTTGTCCTCGGTGTTTCGCCTGCTAAATAAGTTCTGTTATACTCACAGACATGATTCAAACAGTTTTAGAAACGTCAGAGTGTTTTCTATCCAAATCCACTAATAATATGCATATCTTATCTTCTGGGGATGAGTAGCTGGCAGTTGAATTTGGGTATGCTTTTCATCCAAACGTGAAAATGCTGCCCCCTATCCTAGAGAAGTTAAACTACTGGCAAAAGGTGTATGAGCTGTACACCCATGCATACCCCACAAGACATGCCACCAGAGGGCTCTTCACAATCCACCAGTCCAGAACAGACTATGGGAGGCGCACCTTATGGAACAGCGGGGACTGTGAAGAGACAGACACAAAGGTACAGATACATGCATACGCATACATTGTAATATTGTTGTACAGTGGTATTTTTCTGTCGATATGTAGTGGTGTAGTAATGTTATATTGTACTGTTTTATCTTTCGTTTTATATGTAATGTAAGTGCTTTAATGTGTTTGGACCCCAGGAAGAGTAGCTGCTGCCTTGGCAAATGGGGATCCCTAATAAATACAAATACAAATAATAGATTTTGAGAAATAGAATCCACACCTGGAGGCAGCTTCTCCTCAGTGGAAAGGTAGGCCTTACGTTTGAAGGTACCATGCTCAGATTCCTAATGACTTCTCAGATTTAATCATTTGCAAACAGGGACATTTTTTTTGCAAACAAGACACAATGATTTGGCATTGGAGAAATATGATAAGATGAACACATAGGCCTATCTTTCTGTTCATTCTTAGCCTGTAATTCTTAGCCTGTAATTTATGTGGTATTAAAAAAATGTCTGCTTATATGTAAAATGACGTAGAATTGCATGAAATGTTCATTGAAGGCTATTTTTTCTCGGACCTGCAAATACGACAATAGATTTATGCAATGCTTTTACTATAAAGGAGATCTTCCCACCCCTACTCTTGTCCATGGTTATCTGCCAAACCACAACCTTCTGGCCTACAGCCCTGATCACTATCAAGATTCTTGCATTGCCATGTAATTATTTTGGACAAAGAACACTTTATAAAACTGTATATCTAAGGCTCCTGTCTGTCTAAGAAGTGAGGGTAAATGGTAGATATGTTCTCTGCTATCCACTTTGTTTTAGTTATTATTTTGGGTATGGGGAGGGTCACTTGTCTTTTTTTCAAGTGTTCAGGAAGGGTTTAGGTAAAATATACTGAACAAAAATATAAACGCAACATGAAAAGTGTCTGTTACATGTTTCATTAGCAGAAATAAAAGATCACAGCAATTTTCCATACGCACAAAAAAATTATTTCACTCAAATTTTGTGCACAAATGTGTTTACATCCCTGTTATCCTTTGCCAAGATAATCCATCAACCTGACAGGTGTGGCATATCAAGAAGCTGATTAAACAGCATGATAATTACACAAGTGCACCTTCTGCTAAGGACAATAGAAGGCCACTCTAAAATCTGCAGTTTTGTCACATGACACAATGTCACAGATGTCTCAGGTTTTGAGGGAATATGCAATTGGCATGATGACTGCAGAAATGTCCACCGGAGCTGTTGCCAGAGAATTTAATGTAAATTTCTCTACCATAAGCTGCCTCCAATGGGGTTATGGTATTGGACAGGCATAAGCTATGGACAATGAACACGGTTGTATTTTATCGATGGCAATTTGAATATACAGAGATACCGTGATGAAATCCTGAGGCCCATTGTTGTGCCATTCATCTGCTGTCATCACCTCATGTTTCAGCATGATAATGCATGGCCCCATGTCGCATGGATCTGTACACAATTCCTGGAAGCTGAAAATGCCTCTGTTCTTCCATGGTCTGCATACTCACCTGACATGTCACCTATTGAGCATGTTTGGGATGCTCTGGATCGATGTGTAGGACAGCGTGTCCCAGCTAACTCGTATATCCAGCAACTTCGCACAGCCATTGAAGAAGGGTAGAACAACATTCTACAGGCCACAATCAACAGACTGATCAACTCTGTGCAAAGGAGATGTGTCGCGCTGCATGAGGCAAATGGTGGTCACACCAGATACTAACTGGTTTTCTGATCCACAGCCCTAAGTAAAAAAATAAATAATCTTTGACCAACAGATGCATATTCTCAGTCATGTGAAATCCATAGACTAGTGTCCTCAGATCCTCAGATCCTCAAAAGGTTCTACAGCTGCACCATCAAGAGCATCATGACTGGTTGCATCACTCCCTGGTATGGCAACTGCTCGGCCTCTGACAGCAAGGCACTACAGAGGCACTACAGTGCGTACGGCCCAGTACATCACTGGGACCAAGCTTCCTACCATCCAGGACCTCTATACCAGGCGGTGTCAGAGGAAGGCCCTAAAAATTGTCAACGACTCCAGCCACCCTAGTCATAGACTGTTCTTTCTGCTATCACACGGCAAGCAGTACCAGAGGGCCAAATCTAGGTCCAAAATGCTTCTTAACAGGTTCTACCCCCAAGCCATAAGACTCCTGATCAGTTAATCAAACAGCTACCCAGACTATTTGCATTGCACTCCCCCCACCCCGTAATTTTACGCTGCTGCTGCTCTCTGTTAATTATCCATGCATAGTCACTTTAACTCTACCTACATGTACATATTACCTCAATTACCTCGACTAACCGGTGCCGCCGCACATTGACTCTGTACCGGTACCCCTGTATATAGCCTTGCTATAGCCTCGCTATTATTATTTTACTGCTGCTGTTTAATTATTTGTTACTTTTATTTTACATTTTTTACTTATCTATTTTTCACTTCACATTTATTTTTCTTAAAACTGCATTGTTGGTTAAAAGGGCTTGTACAGTTGAAGTCGGAAGTTTACATACACCTTGGCGAAATACATTTAAACTCAGTTTTTAAAAATTCCTGACATTTAATCCAAGTAAAAATTAGGATCACCACTTTATTTTAAGAATGTGAAATGTCAGAATAATAGTAGAGAGAATGATTTATTTCAGCTTTTATTTCTTTCATCACATTCCCAGTGGGTCAGAAGTTTACATACACTCAATTAGTATTTGGTAGCATTGCTTTTAAATTGTTTAATAACTTGGATCTGTCACGAATCCCGCCGAAGATGGTGCCTCTTCCCGTTCGGGCGGCGCTCTGCGGTCGTCGTCGCCGGCCTACTAGCTGCCACCGATCCCCTTTTCTGTTTCATTTTTGTTGTGTCTGATTTGTTGCACCTGTTTGGTGTTTAGGTTTAATTGTGGGCTATTTAAACCCAGTTGGCCCGCCGACTTTTGTGTGGGCTTGTTTTTCTGTTTGTGGTGTTTCGTTCATTTCTTGTGGTTCTGTTCCTATTCTGTTTAGTCCTGTTTGTTTGGACTGGGATTTTACGCGCCCTTGTGTGTGTGGCGTGACCGTCTCTCTGGTATTTTGGAACATTAAATCCACGTCCTTTTTGAACTACCCTGCTCTCTGCGCCTGACTCCTTCACTCACCACTTTTGGAAACCTGACAGGATCAAACATTTCGGTTAGCCTTCCACAAACTTCCCACAATAAATTGGGTTAATTTTGGCCCATTCCTCCTGACAGAGCTGATGTAACTGAGTCAGGTTTGTAGGCCTCCTTGCTCGCACACACTTTTTCAGTTCTGCCCACAAATTTTCTTTAGGATTGAGGTCAGGGCTTTGTGATGGCCACTCCAATACCTTGACTTTGTTGTCCTTAAGCCATGTTACCACAACTTTGGAAGTATGCTTGGGGTCATTGTCCATTTGGAAGACCCATTTGCGGCCAAGCTTTAACATCCTGACTGATGTCCTGAGATGTAGCTTCAATATATCAACATAAATTTCCTACCTCATGATGCCATCTATTTTGTGAAGTGCACCAGTCCCTCCTGCAGCAAAGCACCCCCACAACATGATGCTGCCACCCCTGTGCTTCACGTTTGGGATGGTGTTCTTCGGCTTGACGATGGTCATTATGGCCAAACATTTCTATTTTTGTTTCATCAGACCAGAGGACATTTCTCCAAAAAGTACGATCTTTGTCCCCATGTGCAGTTGCAAACCGTAGTCTGGCTTTTTTATGTCGGTTTTGGAGCAGTGGCTTCTTCCTTGCTGAGCAGCCTTTCAGGTTATGTCGATATAGGGCTTGTTTTACTGTGGATATAGATACTTTTGTACCTGTTTCCTCCAGCATCTTCACAAGGTCCTTTGCTGTAGTTCTGGGATTGATTTGCACTTTTCGCACCAAAGTATGTTCATCTCTAGGAGACAGAACGTGTCTCCTTCCTGAGCGGTATGACGGCTATGTGGTCCCATGGTGTTATACTTGCGCACTGAGTTTGAAGGTAGGCCTTGAAATACATCCACAGGTACACCCCCAATTGACTCATAATATGTCAATTAGCCTATCAGAAGCTTCTTAAGCCGTGACATCATTTTCTGGAAATATCCAAGCTGTTTAAAGGCACATTCAACTTAGTGTATGTAAACTTCTGACCCACTGGAATTGTGATACAGTGAATTATAAGTTAAATAATTGTTGGTAAACAATTGTTGGAAAATTTACTTGTGTCATGCACAAAGTAGATGTCTTAACCGACTTGCCAAAACTATAGTTTGTTAACAAGAAATTTGTGGAGTGGTTGAAAAATGAGTTTTAATGACTCCAACCTAAGTGTATGTAAACTTCCAACTTCAACTGTAGGTAAGCATTTCACTGTAATGTCTACTGTACCTGTTGTATTTGGTGCATGTGACAAATGCAATTTGATTTGATTTCAATTGATTTCAATTGACTGATTTCCTTATATGAACTGTAACTCAGTAAAATCTTTGGAATTGTTGCATGTTGAGTTTATATATTTGTTCAGTGTAGCTAAAGGGAGGGCTATTCATTTTTATTTCAGAGAGTAACAATTTTCTCCATCTAACCCTTTTTATAAATAACCTTCACTCCCTTGATCTTTCCTCTGTTTTCTCATATCACAGCCATTAAACTCTGTAACTGTTTTAAAGTCACCATTGGCCTTATGGTTATGTCCCTGAGTGGTTTCCTTCCTCTTTAGCAACTCATTTACGAAGGACCCTGTATCTTTGTAGTGACTGGGTGTATTAATACACTATCCAAAATGTAATGAATGACTTCACCATGCTCAAAGGGATATTCAGTGTCTGCTTTTTTGTTTTTTACCCATCTACCAATAGGTGCCACTGGTCTTTGTGGTTGAATCTAAGTTCACTGCTCAACTGAAGGACCTTTACGAAAATTGTATGTGTATGGTACAGAGATAATGTAGACATTCGAAAATCAGGTTAAACACTATTATTGCACACGGAGTCCATTCAACTTATGTAACTTGTTAAGCACATTTTTACTCCTGAACTTATTTAGTCTTGCTATAACAATAGGGTTGAATACGTATTGACTCAATACATTTTCAGCTTAGAATTTTTTATTAATTTGTAAAAATGTGTAAAAACATAATTCCAGTATGGTATTATGGGGTTTTGTGTGTAGGCCAGTAACAACAAATCTCTATTTTATCAATTTTTTATTCAGTCTGTAACACAGTAAAATGTGGAAAAACTCAAGGGGTGTGAATACTTTCTTGAGGCACTGTGTACTGTTCATAAGCTATGAGCTACTGTGTTCGCCTACAAACTACACATTTCTTTTGCCTGAGGATTAGCAAGCAAAACAACAGCATAATCAAATTTATTCTTGAATACTGCCAGGCATTGATGCAATCATGCAGTAGATTATATCCATGAACACAATAACAATTAATTTACCATCTTGCCTAACTCTTAGGGGAGAGTGGGGTAAGTTGAACCAAAGGTGAGTCACCCTTGTTTCTAGGGAACCATACACAAAATGTATAATTTGACCAAATATTTAGGACGAGGTTTATAATTTCATGGATTCTGTAAAGGAAGCAACCCCATGGAAAAAGTGGAAAGCAAATTATGTCCAAAAAACAGATTTTCACCAAGTCAAATACATTTGTGTTAGAGGTTTCATGATGTTTGCATTTAAACCAAAGCAGATCATTTTAAGATTGTTCTATAAATCGGTTGGGTTCTCTATGTGTGGTACTAAAAATGTGGTACTAAACCTAGCATGGAAGTGCATCCAAGTAGATGTGTGAGCTAATAGTCACATTTTTGGCCTTCGGGTAAATTGAGCCAATGGCCGTGTTTTCATCCCAGCCATTATCGCTGAGATATGAGGTACTGTAACAACAGGGCATGGCCTACGTTAAAAGTGTTTTAAAAAAGTACAAAGTGTTTGTTAGGTGTTAAACCTCTGTTAAAAGATGCTTAAAATGATTAAAAGACAAAAAAAAGTTATTGTGATTGGGTTGAATTGTGTTTGGGAAATAAATATAGATATGGTTTTAAAAAGGTAGTGATAATATTGAATTAAGTTGAGAAATTTGTAAGCGGCTTAATTTACACTGTCCCGCTGTAACGGTCGTCTTGTGGTGAATGAGCGGACCAAGGCGCAGCGGGTGATGAATACATAATGATTTATTTAAACAAAGACGAAACACGAAGAACACTTGAGAAATTACAAAATAATAAACGAAGTCAACAGACCTGAACAAACGAACTTACAATATACGAAGAACGCACGAACAGAAACAGACTACATACACAGCTCCAAAATGAGGGACAGCTCCAAAATGAGGGACAGCACCGGACTGAGGGGCGGATCCTGGCTGGCTGGCTCTGGCGGATCCTGACTGGCTGACGGCTCTGGCGGGTCATGGCTGGCTGACGGCTCTGGCTTAGCCTAATGTGTTCGGCCGGGTATGATTCTCAATCAGAAGCAGCTGTAAATCGTTTTCCCTGATTGAGAAATCATACTTAGGCAGCCCGGGGTTACTGTGTGTGTTTTGTGGGTGGCAGTCTGGTGTTGTTCTATGTTAAGTGTCAGTGTTAATTGACCTTGTATGGCTCTCAATCAGAGGCAGGTGTTTGACGTTCTCCTCTGATTGAGAACCATATATAGTAAGGTTGTTTCACATTGTTTGTTGTGGGTGGGTCTCTTTCGTGTCTGTGTATGTCGCACCACACGGACTGTTTCGTTTTCGTTCGTTCGTGTATGTAGTCTGTTTCCTGGTTCTTCGTATATTGTAAGTTCGTTTGTCAGGTCCTTTGACTTCGTTTATTATTTTGGATTTCTCAAGTGTTTCTTCGTGTTTCGTTTTTGTTAAATAAATCATTATGTATTCATCACCCGCTGCGCCTTGGTCCGCTCATCACCACAAGACGACCGTTACAGAACCACCCACCAATCTAGACCAAGCGGAGTGTAAAAGGGCAGCGACAGCAGCAACAGAGGACACAGGACTCGTGACTTGGGAGGAGATCCTGGACGGCAAAGGACCCTGGGTTCAGCCAGGAGAATATCGCCGTCCCAAGGCGGAGTTGAGGCAGCGAAGGCAGAGAGGCGCTGGTATGAGGAGGCAGCGCGGCGACGCGGTTGGAGCCCGAGAGTCAGACCCAAACATTTATAGGGGGGGGGCACACGCAGAGTGTGGCAAAGCCGGGTAGGATACCTGAGCCAACTCCCCGTGCTTACCGTGGAGTGACAGAGCGTCGTACTGTCAGACACCGTGTTATGCGGTAAAGCGCACGGTGTCCCCAGTACGCGTGCTTAGACCAGTGCGGGCTATTCCACCTTGCCGCACTGGCCGGGCTAGGTTGGGCATCGAGCGAATGTCATGAAGCCGGCCCAACGCATCTGGCCTCCAGTGCGTCTCCTCGGGCCGGCGTACATGGCACCAGCCTTACAGATGGTGCCCCGGTTCGCCAGCATGGCCCAGTGCGGGCTATTCCACCTTGCCGCACTGGCCGGGCTACGGGGACCATTCAACATGGTAGGGTTGGGAGGCTCGGTGCCAAGAGCGCGTGTCCTCCTTCACGGTCCGGTATACCCGGTGCACCTCCACGTACCAGTCCTCCAGTGGCAGCCCCCCGCACCAGGCTGTCTCCGGTTCTCTCTCCAACCTGTCCAGCGCTGTCAGAGCCTTCATCCTCTCCAGCGCAGCCTGAGTCTGAACTGCCTGCCTTCCCAGCGCTGTCTGAACGCCTGCCTTCCCAGCGCTGTCTGAACTGCCTGCCTTCCCAGCGCTGTCTGAACTGCCTGCCTTCCCAGCGCTGTCTGAACTGCCTGCCTGCCAGCGCTGTCTGAACTGTCTGCCTGCCAGCGTTGTCCGTCTGGCCAGAGCCGTCCAGCCAGGACCAGCCAGAGCCGTCCAGCCAGAACCAGCCAGGAAGAGCCGTCCAGCCAGCCAGGACCAGCCAGAGCCGTCCAGCCAGCCAGACCAGCCAGAAGCCGTCCAGCCAGCCAGGACCAGCCAGAGCCTCCAGCCAGCCAGGACCAGCCAGACCGTCCAGCCAGCCAGGACAGCCAGAGCCGTCCAGCAGCCAGGACCAGCCAGAGCCGTCCAGCCAGCCAGACCAGCCAGACCGTCCAGCCAGCCAGGACCAGCCAGAGCCGTCCAGCCAGCCAGGACCAGCCAGAGCCGTCCAGCCAGCAGGACCAGCCAGAAGCCGTCCAGCCAGCCAGGACCAGCCAGAGCCGTCCAGCCAGCCAGACAGCAGAGCCGTCCAGCCAGCCAGGACAGCCAGAGCCGTCCAGCCAGCCAGACCAGCCAGAGCCGTCCAGCCAGCCATGACCAGCCAGAGCCGTCCAGCCAGCCATGACCACCAGAGCCGTCCAGCCAGCCATGACCAGCCAGAGCCGTCCAGCCAGCCATGACCAGCCAGAGCCGTCCAGCCAGCCATGACCAGCCAGAGCCGTCCAGCCAGCCATGACCAGCCAGAGCCGTCCAGCCAGCCTATGACCAGCCAGAGCCGTCCAGCCAGCCATGACCAGCCAGAGCCGTCCAGCCAGCCATGACCAGCCAGAGGCCGTCCAGCCAGCCATGACCAGCCAGAGCCGTCCAGCCAGCCATGACCAGCCAGAGCCGTCAGCCACATGACCGCCAGAGCCGTCAGGCCACCATGACCCGCC
>NC_036851.1:36197658-36206592 GCF_002910315.2 Salvelinus sp. IW2-2015 | reverse complement strand
TGGCATAGGGGGTCCAGGCGATCATGAAACCACAAACCATCAGGATGCACATACGTGTCACTTCCTTCTCAGCTTTCTGGGTAGATGCTGAGTCCTGCTGGGAAGCTGCAGCCTGGAAATGAAGATAATCAAGACATCAGAGTGGAGAACTATCACCTACATTGTATACAATAACCACTATGTTGAACTGCTAGATAAATGTGGTTTGTGTAATAAGTCACTTACCGCCTTGACTGTGAGGACAAGACTTCCATAAGTGAAGGCGATCATACAGACTGGGAATATGAAGTGGCAGGTAAACATGTAGATCACATATGATTCATTGTTGAAGCCTTCGGCTAAGGTGTAGTAGTCAGGTCCACATGAGCACTGCATGCCCTCTGGGATGTACCTAAGAAAAATAGAAATGCACAAAAGTATCATTGTGTGTGAGTGAGTAGGATTGGTGGTGGATGGAGMATGACTTGAATAGCATGTGAATAACATTTGATGTTACTTTACATTTTCTACACTGGTTACAGCTTACCTGGACCAGCCAATCAGTGGGGGAGCAGCACAAGCCATAGCAGCTATCCAGGTGAATGCAACACCAGCACCAGCGTGGGTGGAGGTGAACGTGAAGCTGCCCATGGGCTTGCAGACCACRATGTATCTCTCGACAGCCAGCACTACCAGAGACCACAGGGCAACCTCACCTGGAGAATGAAACCACAATCTGAAGTAAATTATTTCAGTTCTATATGTTCTAAACTTTGAGTGCAGTACATTCAATTCCAAATTGATTTTCAATTACTTTGGGTACAGCGAATCATTATTTTAAATCAGTTTAAACTGAAGTAGATTCCATAGTATTTTTTTTATTTCTTACCTCCAAGTGTAGCCATGAATCCCTCAATGGCACAGCCCAATGGTCCCCAGATGAAGTAACCATTGACAGCAGATGTGATGGTGATGGTGAATCCAAAGAGGACCATTATCATTCCAGCTGCAGCCAAGTTGACCAGGATGAAGTTAAGGGGTTGCCGAAGCTTCTTGTTTGTGGCTGTGACATACAAGGTCAGACCGTTGATGGGGAATCCAAAACAGATCAGGAAGAAAATATAGAAGGCAAGACCATAGTATTGCCATGGAGGCGCCAAGTAGTACTGTTGGTATAGAAAAGGACTCCTTACAAGCCCAGTCCGGTTGGACATGGGGATGTAGAAGTTGCTTCCTTCCGTGCCGTTCTGCATCTTCCCTCAGTGGATATCCAACGAATGCAAGAGAAAGACAAGCTGAGATCTGATCTGGCTGTGAACCTTTGCCTATGCTAGGTTGTCCAGGTAGGGGGGTTTATACCATTTTGGGTCCCTATGTCATTGGGTCTAAAATTGGCTAAATTGGCTTAAGAACTAATTTGTTAATTGATCTTAACCTCAGATAAGGGAAAGGGCTTATTGTGACTAAATCATCTAATTAAACTAATTAAAGAATGAAGATTATCACACTGACCTAGTTTTATTGACGCCTGCTAGTAACTACAGTTCCTTCAGAAAGCGTTCATACACAATAACTCATTCCACATTTTATTGTACAACAGACTGAATTCTAAATAGATTACATAGATTTTTTTCTCACCCATCTATACACAAGACCCCATTATGACAAAGTGAAAATAAGTTTAAAAAAAATGTCTGCTAATTTATTGAAAATAAAATACAGAAATAGTTTGGGGTCACTTAGGAATGTCCTTGTTTTTGAAAGATAAGCAAATGTTTGTCCATTAAAATAACATCAAATTGATTAGAAATATAGTGTAAACATTGTTAACGTTGTGAATGACTATTGTAGCTGGAAACACCAGATTTTTTATGGAATATCTACGTAGGCGTACAGAGGCCCATCACTAGCAACCATCACTCCTGTGTTCCAATGACACATTGTGTTAGCTAATCCAAGTTTATCATTTTAAAAAGCTAATTGATCATTAGAAACCCTTTAGCAATTATGTTAGTACAGCTGAAAACTGTTGTTCTGATTAAAGAAGCAATAAAACTGGCCTTCTTTAGACTAGTTGAGTATCTGGAGCATCAGCATATGTGGGTTCGAATTGCAGGCTCAAAATGGCTAGAAACAAATAACTTTCTTCTGAAACTCGTCAGTCTATTCTTGTTCTGAGAAATGAAAGTTATTCCATGTGAGAAATTG
The DNA here is from genome assembly GCF_002910315.2 of Salvelinus sp. IW2-2015. Taxonomy (NCBI): domain Eukaryota; kingdom Metazoa; phylum Chordata; class Actinopteri; order Salmoniformes; family Salmonidae; genus Salvelinus; species Salvelinus sp. IW2-2015. The sequence continues at coordinate 36,204,405 of NC_036851.1, read as the reverse complement.
CCAAGAAACTAAAGATCTCGTACAACACTGTGTACTACTCCCTTCACAGAACAGCGCAAACTGGCTTTAACCAGAATAGAAAGAGGAGTGGGATGCCCCGGTGCACAACTGAGCAGGAGGACAAGTACATTAGTGTCTAGTTTGAGAAACAGAGGCCTCACAAGTCCTCAAGGTCAGCTTCATTAAATAGTACCCGCAAAACACCAGTCTCAACGTCAACAGTGAAGATGCAACTCTGGGATGCTGGCCTAGGCAGAGTTCCTCTGTCCAGTGTCTGTGTTATTTTGCCCATCTTAATGTATATATTTTTTGGGCCCGTCTTAGATATGGCTTTTTCTTGCAACTCTGCCTACAAGGCCAGCATCCCGGAGTCACCTCTTCACTGGGTGTCCAGGGTGTCACCCTTTCAAAGCATTTCATGGCTACAAATGTGAGCACTACAGGGTGATAGTTATTTAGACAGGTTACCTTGGCATTGTTAGGCACAATAATTATGTTTGAAACATGTAGGTATTACAGACTGTGTCAGGGAGAGTTTGAAAATGAAATCTAAGACACTTGCCAGCTGGTCAGTGCATACTCTGATTACGTGTCCTTATAATTTGTCTGGCCCTGCGGCCTTGTGAATGTTAACCCGTTTAAAAGTCATACTCACATCGGCTACAGAGAGCGTGATCAAACAGTCGTCCGGAACAGCTGGTGCTCTCACCCATGGTTCAGCGTTGCTTGCCTCAAATCGAGCATAGAAGGCATTTAGCTTGTCTGGTAGGCTCGTGTCACTGGGCAGCTCATGGCTGGGTTTCCATTTGTAATCCGTGATAGTTCGCATGCCCTGCCATATTCAATAATGAGTGTCAGATACAGTTTAGTAGGATTCGATTTTCATCCTGTTTTGATGCTTTGCCTGTTTGATGGTTGTCGGAGGGCGTAGTGGGATTTCTTATAAGCGTATGGGTTAGTGTCCCGCTCCTTGAAAGTGGCAGCTCTAGCCTTTAGCTCAGTATGGATGTTTCCTGTAATCCATGGCTTCTGGTTGGAATATGTACATACGGTCACTGTGGGGATGACGTCGTAGATGCACTTAAGCCGTGACTGATGTGGTAAACTCCTCAATGCCATCGGATGAATCCCGGAACATATTCCAGTCTGTGCTTGCAAAACAGTCCTGTAGCTTAGCATCCACAACATCGGACCACTTCCGAATTGAGTGTGTAAATAACAATCAGGAGACTAGAGTTTTGGTAAGATTTACAACATGGAGGACTAGGGAGAGCTTTTTTCGTCATCTGTGTGTGTAGCAAAGGTGGTCTAGAGGTTTTTTCCCCTTCTAGTTGCACAGGTGAAATGCAGGTAGAAATTTGTCAGAAGGATTTCAGTTTTCCTGCATTAAAATCACTAGGAGCACTGGCTCTGGATGAGCATTTTCTTTTTGGCTTATGACCCTATGTAGCTTGTTGAGAGCGGCCTTAGTGCCAGCATCAGTTTGTGGTGGTAAATAGACAGCTTCAAAAAATATAGATGAAAACTCTCTTGGTAAATGGTATGGTCTACCATGGTCCCGTGTGGCTCAGTTGGTAGAGCATGGCGCTTGCAACGCCAGGGTTGTGGGTTCATTCCCCACGGGGGGACCAGGATGAATATGTATGAACTTTCCAATTTGTAAGTCGCTCTGGATAAGAGCGTCTGCTAAATGACGTAAATGTAAATGTAATGTAAAATGTCTACAGCTTATCATGAGGTATTCTAACTCAGGCGAGCAGAACCTCGAGACTTTCTTAATATTAGAGATGGCGCACCAGCTGTTAGCTATAAAATAGAGTCACACACTATAATAAACTCCCAATAATTTATTGGGTAAAACGCCAATGTTTCGGCATCACTGTGCCTTCTTCAGGGTAATGTCATGAATGGTTGAACCAGCTTATGTAGACAAACCATGCAATTAGCTGTTGTTAACAAAGAGACACACAGCCCCACCCTTGCATCTACGAAACACTGCTGTTCTGTTCTGCCGATGTATTGAAAAAACAGATAGATTTATATTAACTATGTCCTCGTTTAGCCACGACTCTGTGAATCATAGGATATACAGTTCTTCAGGTCCAATTGAACGGAGCTTGTCTAGTTGGTTTTACAGTGATTGCGAATTCGCCAATAGAACAGAGGGTAGAGGCAGTTTACAGTGCCTTCAGAAAGTATTCACACCCCTTGACTTTTTCCACATTTTGTTGTGTTACAGCCTGAATTTAAAAGGGATTAAATGTAGATGTGTTACTGGCCTACACACAATACTCCATAATGTCAAACTGGAATTATGTGTTTACACATTTTTTTTAATTAATAAAAAATGAAAATCTGAAAATGTATCGAGTCAATACGTATATTCACATCCATTTATGGCAATGCTAAATAAGTTCAGTAATAAGAATTTGCTTAACACGTCACATAATAAGTTGCATGGATTCACTCTGTGTGCAATAATAGTGTTAAATGACTACCTCATCTCTGATCCCTAAGTCGAGCAGTGAATTTCAAACACAGAGTCAACCACGAAGACCAGAGAGATTTTCCAATGCCTTGCAAAGAAGGGCACCTATTGGTATATGGGTAAAAAGCAGACATTGAATATCCCTTTGAGCATGGTGAGGTCATTGTTATTCCAAATGCTGTTACAGCCTGAAATCAAATTGGATTAAATCCATTTTATTTATGATTTTTTTTTAACAATACAAAACATCCACATACATCCCCTGCCAAGGCCCACCTGCTCACACCCCCATCTCCAGTGCCTGTATCACTCTCAGCCACATGACCTCAAACTGCACCATTTTGTTTCTCTCTATCGTCCACTCAACTTTCAATATTTAGACAATAAATCATTGGACCGTTCCATTGTTTTAACGATGGAGGATTGGTTGATTTCCAGTTTTTAATTGTCATGTCTACTCCCGCTCCTCCCCTCCGGTGTTCGACGTCGCCGGTTTACTAACCACCGGTCCTGGGAACCATCATTACAAGCACCTTGCTTTCATCATTATGCACACCTGTGCGTCATCATTTAGCGCACCTGGACTCCATTACCTCCCCTTTATCTGGCACTCCCAGGTGGTATTGTTTCTGTTTTTCATGTCAAGACGCTTCTCCTACGTTGTATCGTTCATGTTATTTGTTATAGTAAACTTACCACCTGCTTCTTGACTCTCAGTGTCTATGTTACATTAAGTATACATTTTTTCAACAAGGTTGACGAGAAAAGTATAGTGCAACCCATTGGGTATCTCACTGCACCCTCATATGCCATGTCTTGAAATATTCAGACAGACAGAATAAAGTCAATTTACATTGTAATACTTCTGACAGGCAACTTCTCCCATAACTTTTGGATTTCATAGCATTCCTATGAGACATGGATTATTGCTAGTTTTACACTGAATACATGATGTGCCTTTGTGCTGTAGAATTTGTGAATCTTACCATTAGTTTTTACTGGATTAAGCGTAAATTGTTAACTGTAATTTTGTTAGTTATGTTCCAACATTCCCTCCATCTTGTGCCGATATCTGTTATTTTAAGTCTTGGTTGGTTGGATAGGCTCTCTGCAAGGTTTTGTATAATTTACCTATCATATGAATTTCCTTTTCTGACTCAAATAGGATTCACATAAGATTGCTCTGATGTCCAAAAGATTTCAAATGGAAATGTCTTGACATGAAACCTTTAAGGTGCATGTATTTTAAAATATCTACATTGGTCAGTCCAAAATTCTGTCATAGAATTAGATGTATTTCCTATTACCAAGTCATTTTATGCCTTTAGTTTTCCATGTAGACCAATTTGTGACCCGATTCATATGTTGCATGTCACGACGTCACAGGAGAGTTGTTTGAACGTAAAACTTTTTTTTTTTGCACAATGCATGTGAACTTGTGAACTATCGTCTGCCTTAATATCAAACTTGTATGCCATCTCTAAATACAAATAAAATTGTTAACTTACGAGCCCAGTTGGTTTAGCCACATAAAAAGTGAGCATCCTTCCCGCTAGCCATGATTGGCTGAGATAATGAGTGGGCTGGACATGCCGAGAGATTGGATTGGTCTGCCATATAGCAGTCTGTCTATTGGAGCTGGATGCGAATGCAAAACGCTCTGATTTTACGAACGGACAATCTGACATCACAGTTGCAGTCACCAACGCTCTGGATAACATAACAGCCTAACCAGCTCTACTAGGGCGAGTAATGTTCAGTGAGCTGTTCTCTCTCTTAGATGTCTGGAAGTAGCGGGCAAGTTAGTACAGAACGCACGGATCAACCATTAAAGAGATGGGTGGGGCTAAGGCTTAAGAACGTGTGAACAATGCTGAATGGGTGTAGACAAAGAAGGGAATTCCAATAGTATTACCAAAAGAGAGTTTACAAGTTGATCAACCTTCAAAGCATAATTACTTTCCCATTGTTTCCTCAAATGCAGTGTATGATATACCATTTTGTAGCTCTGAGTCTCTACTTTTATCCAATGTAAAAAACAGAAATCCAAATGTTGCTACTTAAGACCGAATCCAGGTGGTGAGTCACATTTATTGGTGAATTATGAAAAGCTATCCAATGATTGTTCAATGTGGTTATGTTTTTAGGGCGTGATGTCGGTTCTTGAAGAATGTTTCATTTTCTTCTATATTGTTGTGTTCTTAACTATGAAGTTGTTAATGTTCTTTATCCTTAGAAAATAACCAAGTAAAAATATTCTGGGTATGAACATGCACATCTTCAATATGTACTCATTGTACCTCTTTACTGCATTTAACTATATGTCACAAGTAAAAGCCCTGGGTACTGAGTTGATACTTTTCCATGTCTAGAAGGTTAAAACCACCCTCTGACTTGGAAAGATGTGATACTTTCCTTGTTATTCTATGAGTTGTATTTGCTCATGTCTGTAATAACCGAGTATACTTTTTTTAAAGAATGTCTTCAGTGGAGTCATTGGTATTACCGAGAATAAATATAAACACTTTGGGAACCATGCCATTCTGAAGAGGTTTATTCTACCTGGAAGATTTATTGGAAGATTGTTCCATTTAATTAGATCTGCTTTCATATTGTTGAGTAATGGGATAACTTTATCTTTAAATATTTGTATTTTGTTGTCAATTATTAAGCATCCTAAGTATTTGATATTTTTTCTGGGCCACTTAAAGGATTGCTATAGATCATGAGTTATGCATTTTATTTTTCCTATTTTTATGAATTTGTATTTAACCTTTATTTAACTGGGTAAGTCAGTTAAAACTTCTTGTCAATAGGGGGGCGCCATTTCGACTTTGTAAAAATTCGTTCCCAAATTAAACTGCCTCGTACTCAATTCTTGCTCGTACAATATGCATATTATTATTACTATTGGATAGAAAACACTCTCTAGTTTCTAAAACCGTTTGAATTATATCTATGAGTAAAACAAAACTCAAGTTGCAGCTAACTTCCTGTCAGGAAGTGAGAAATCTGAAATCGATGCTCTGTTCCAGGGTCAGTTTATTAAATTGCATGTAATCTATGAGTCGACATGCACTGCATACGATTTCCCCTAGATGTCAGTAAGCAGTGAGAATTGGAATGGTGTTGCTAGGCAGATCTGAGGCCATATAAAGGCTCTTGGAACCGGGGGTGCGCTCTTTTCAACGTTCGTCATGGCGCAAGACAGACCTCAGGATGGCATTCTGAAAAGCTCTCGTTATAGGCCTTATGTAACGGGCTTCCTCCTTCTCCTCATCCGAAGAGGAGTAGCAGGGATTTGACCAAAATGCAGCGGGTTGTGAATACATATTGATTTAATAGACAAAACGGAAAAACACGACAAACACTTGAATAATTACAAAACAAATAAACGAATGTAGACAGACCTGGACACGAACTTACATACAACGTGAAGAACGCATGAACCAGGAAAACAGACTACATAAAACGAACGAACTAACAAAAACCGGAACAGTCCCGTGTGGCGTAACATACAGACACTGACACAGGAGACAACCACCCACAACGAACACTGTGAAACAACCTACCTAAATATGACTCTCAATTAGAGGAACGCCAAACACCTGCCTCTAATTGAGAGCCATACCAGGCAACCCTTAAACCAACATTCTTACATAGATAATACACGAACAAACAATAGAATGCCCACCCAAACTCACGTCCTGACCAACTAACACATACAACAAACTAACATAAATAGGTCAGGAACGTGACATAACCCACCCCTTAAGGTGCGAACTCCGGGCGCACCAGCACAAAGTCTAGGGGAGGGTCTGGGTGGGCATCTGACCACGGTGGTGGCTCAGGCTCCGGACGCTGTCCCACACACCATAGTCACTCCCCGCTTCTGTATCCCCTCCCAATGACCACCCTCCAACTAAACCCACCTAGATGAAGGGGCAGCATCGGGATAAGGGGCAGCAGCTCCGGGCTGAGGGACTCTCTGGCAGGTCCGGGCTGAGGGGACTCTGGCAGGTCCGGGCTGAGGGACTCTGGCAGGTCCGGGCTGAGGGACTCTGGCAGGTCCGGGCTGAGGGACTCTGGCAGGTCCGGGCTGAGGGACTCTGGCAGGTCCGGGCTGAGGGACTTCCGGCAGGTCCGGGCTGAGGGACTCGGGCAGGTCCGGGCTGAGGGACTCCGGCAGGTCCGGGGCTTGGAGGGACTCCGGCAGGTCCGGGCTGAGGGACTCCGGCAGGTCCGGGCTGAGGGACTCC
>NC_036851.1:36121839-36197633 GCF_002910315.2 Salvelinus sp. IW2-2015 | reverse complement strand
ATTGTGGTGGAAAAAGTACTCAATTGTCATACTTGAGTAAAAGTGAAAAGTAAAAAAGTAAAAATCAAATTCCGTATATTAAGCAAACTAGACGGCACAATATTTTTATGGACAAATGGGCACACTCCAACATAAGACATCATTCACAAACACAGTATTAGGATTAGTATTTTGATTGACCTACAGTACCAGTCAAAGATTTGGACACACCTACTCATTCAAGGTTTTTCTTTTATTTTACTATTTTCTACATTGTACAATAATAGTGAAGACAACAACACTATGAAATAACACATATGGAAACATGTAGTAACCAAAAAAGTGTTAAACAAATCTAAATATATTTTATATTGAGATTCTTCTAAGTAGACACAATTTTCCTTAATGACAGGTTTGTAAAATTCCTGAAAACAAAAATTTGCTTTTTGGTTTAAAATTTAAGGTTAGGGTTCGGCACAAGGTTATCAGTGTGGTTGAGGTTTAACATACAATTTTAAGAAGATAAATGTAAAAATATATGCGGGCTCTTTATGACTTTGTGCTGTGGTAGTAAAGTGTTTTTTCTCAAAGTTGGCAGGATGTCACATGTCCTATCTACATCAGTACACTGGTAACAACCTACTCACTACAAAACTTATATTCTATCAAAAAAGCTACTCCTTGAAATAAGCCATAACAATTTTCGTTAACCAATTTCAACACTCTCCCATTGACCTCCATACAAAATACCGCTTGCTTGATGAGCGAAAAAAAAATCTAAATTGCCACCTGATGAAGAAAACAGTTGTGGCTTAGTTATCCTCTCACTTCACCTCTTGGATACGTTTTATAGCCTACCTTTTAAGAGTGGGATTGATTTTCAGACAGACAAATAAGGGCGATCAATATTTATTTGTAGGCAATGAAATAAACTATAGCCTAATCTTATTTAGGAAGTAATTTTCTTGGAAAGATAACTGCCCCATGCTTCTCTGCCCATGCATACATAGGCTTCATTTAACCTCTAACGAGTCACAAACCCAGATCCGGGATCCCCCATCAAAAAAGCTGACTAGAATAGCCTAGCCTAAAGCCACAGGGATATCATATAATAAAATGTTCATGAAATCACAAGTCCAAGACACCAAATGAAAGATACACATCTTGTGAATCCAGCCATCATTTCTGATTTTTAAAATGTTTTACAGGGAAGACACAATATGTATTTCTATTAACTAAACCACCATAGCAAAAGACAACTTTTTCCCCTACCATTTTTTTCCTGCATAGGTAGCTATCACAATTCGACCAAATAAAGATATAAATAGTCACTAACCAAGAAACAACTTCATCAGATGACAGTCTGATTACAATAAATATGTTTAGCATATGTTTTGTTTCGAAAAATATTTCAGGTAAATCATAGTTTTACATTGCAGCCACCATCACAACTCTCACCAAAGCAACTAGAAATATCAACAGAGAGCAACGTGAACTTAATAAAACAATAAATACTAACATACCTAGAAAATACACAGCACTTCACAGAGCATTCAAGATCCTTGTAATCCAGCCAATATATTCAAGATTCGTTTACACGTGTTTTACACAGCCGAACACAATTTAGCATTATATGATACGCTACTACCTAAACCCAGCATCTGATTCATGCACGTTAGCGATAGCGAATAAACCAGCAAAAGATATTAATCTTTTCACTAACCTTCTCAAAACTTCATCAGATGACAGTCCTATAACATCATATTACACAATACATATATTGTTTGTTCGAAAATGTGCATATTTAGCGGCACAAATCATGGTTATACAATGAGAATAGTAGCCAAGCTGCCAACAAAATGTCGGGAGAAATCTTGGGAGAGGCACCTAATCTAATCAATAACTAATCATAAACTTGACTAAAAATACAGGTTGGACAGCAAAATAAGATACATTAGTTCTTAATGCAACCGCTGTGTTAGATTTTTTAAATTAACGTTACTACGACATACAGCGTGCGCTAAAGCGAGACCGCACCGAAATTAATGGCGGAATAATAGTTTTACATTTTTCAACAGAACAACGAATTAACATCATAAATAGTTCTTACTTTTTGATGAGCTTCCATCAGAATCTTGTGCAAGTGGTCCTTTGTCCAGAATCATCGTTGCTCGGTTGTAGATTATCGTCTTCAACTTAGGAATTAGCAGCAAACATTAGCTCTGTGGCCCAGACGTGCCCAACTCTTCATAACGCAGCACAAAGAAATATCCGAAAATCGCAATATACTGATATAAACTGATATAACTCGTTTAAAATAACTACATTATGATGTCTTTAACACCTATATCGAATAAAATCAGAAGCCGGATATATCTAAGTGTCACGTTCCTGACCTATTTATGTTAGTTTGTTGTATGTGTTAGTTGGTCAGGACGTGAGTTTGGGTGGGCATTCTATGTTGTCTGTTTCTATGTTGGTTTAAGGGTTGCCTGGTATGGCTCTCAATTAGAGGCAGGTGTTTGGCGTTCCTCTAATTGAGAGTCATATTTAGGTAGGTTGTTTCACATTGTTTGTGGTGGGTGGTTGTCGCTGTGTCTGTGTTTATTGCACCACACGGTACTGTCTCGTCTCTCGTTCGTTCTTTCCTGTTCATGAGTGCATTGTTTTTTATGTTCACCAGTTCAGGTCTGTTTAACGTCGTTTGTTGTTTTGTAGTTTATGCAAGTATAAGTTTTTGTGTCGCTTCCCAGCAAATACTCTATGTTCTACACCCGCTGCACCTTGGTTTAATCCTTTAAGAGGAGGAGGGAGAGTCGTTACAGAACCACCCACCAAATTACCAGAACCAAGCAGCGGGAAAAGGGAGAGCTCAACAGAGCAACCAGGACTTGTGGACTTGGGAGGACGAGTTGAAAGGAGAAGGACCCTGGGCACAGGCTGGGAGTATCGCCGCCCCAACGCTGAGCTGGAGAAGCGAAAGCTGAGCGGCGGCGATATGAGGAGGCAGCACGGCAGGCGGACAGGTACGAGAGGCAACCCCAGATTTTTTGGGGGGGAGGCTAGAGAGGAGTGTGGCTAAGCCAGGTAGCAGACCTGAGCGCACTCCTCGTGCTTATTATAAGCAACGCGTCACTGGTCAGGCACCGTGTTATGCGGTTAAGCGCACGGTGTCGCCAGTGCGTGCCCATAGCCCGGTGCGCTATAGAGCAGCCCCCGAAAGTGTCATGGGAGTGTGGGCATCAGCCGGGCGTATTGTGCCTGCTCAGCGCGTTTGGTCTCCGGTTTACATCTCTCTCTTTTCCTCCTCCTCCTGTAGAGTCGTGTACCTCCACAAACCCTGAGCAGGCCGCACAATGCCCACGCCCCGGATGGATTGGCCCACACTCCTATGAATCACTTCTTGCGGTACTCTAATTGCTACGACCGGACTTGGCACGCACTGGCGACACCGTGCGCTTAACCGCATAACACGGTGCCTGACCAGTGACGCGTTGCTTATAATAAGCACGAGGCCTTCGCTCAGTCTGCTACCTTGGCTTAGCCCACTCCTCTCTAGTCCTCCCCCCCCAAAAAATCTGGGGTTGCCTCTCGTACCTGTCCCGCTTGCCGTTGCTGCCTCCTCATATCGCCGTCCGCTCAGCCTTTCGCTTCCTTCCAGCTCAGCGTTGGGGCGGCGCATAACTCCCCCAGCCTGTGCCCCAGGGTCCTTCTCCGCTTCAAACTCGTTCCTTCCCAAGTCCACAAGTCCTGGTTGCCTCTGTTGAGCTCTCCCCTTTTCCGCCCGCTGCTTTGGTTCTGGTAATTTGGTGGGTGGTTCTGTAACGACTCTCCTCCTCCTCTTAAAGGATTAAACCAAGGTGCAGCGGTTGTGAATACATATAGGATTTTATTTGCTGATGAAGACCGAACACAAAAACTATATACTTGCATAAACTACAAAACAAACAAACGACGTTAAACAGACCTGAAACTGGTGAACATAAAAAACCAATGCACTCCATGAACAGTGAAAGACGAACGAGAGACGAAGACAGTAACCGTGTGGTCCAAATAAACACAGGACACAGCGACAACCACCCACTACAAAACAATGTGAAACAACCTACCTAAATATGACTCTCAATTAGAGGAACGCCAAACACCTGCCTCTAATTGAGAGCCATACCAGGCAACCCTTAAACCAACATAGAAACAGACAACATAGAATGCCCACCCAAACTCACGTCCTGACCAACTAACACATACAACAAACTAACATAAATAGGTCAGGAACGTGACACCTTAGATATATCCGGCTCTGATTTTATTCGATATAGGTGTTAAAGACATCATAATGTAGTTATTTTAAACCGAGTTATATCAGTTTATATCAGTATATTGCGATTTTCGGATATTTCTTTGTGCTGCGTTATGAAGAGTTGGGCACGTCTGGGCCACAGAGCTAATGTTTGCTGCTAATTCCTAAGTTGAAGACGATAATCTACAACCGAGCAACGATGATTCTGGACAAAGGACCACTTGCACAAGATTCTGATGGAAGCTCATCAAAAAGTAAGAACTATTTATGATGTTAATTCGTTGTTCTGTTGAAAAATGTAAAACTATTATTCCGCCATTAATTTCGGTGCGGTCTCGCTTTAGCGCACGCTGTATGTCGTAGTAACGTTAATTTAAAAAATCTAACACAGCGGTTGCATWAAGAACTARTGTATCTTTCATTTGCTGTCCAACCTGTATTTTTTWGTCAAGTTTATGATTAGTTATTGATTAGATTAGGTGCCTCTCCCAAGATTTCTCCCGACATTTTGTTGGCAGCTTGGCTACTATTCTCATTGTATAACCATGATTTGTGCCGCTAAATATGCACATTTTCGAACAAACAATATATGTATTGTGTAATATGATGTTATAGGACTGTCATCTGATGAAGTTTTGAGAAGGTTAGTGAAAAGATTAATATCTTTTGCTGGTTTATTCGCTATCGCTAACGTGCATGAATCAATGCTGCTGTGTGGTTGGCTATTGTAGTAAGCTAATATAATGCTAAATTGTGTTTTCGCTGTAAAACACTTAAARAATCTGAAATATTGGCTGGATTCACAAGATCTTTGTCTTTMATTTKCTGTACRCTGTGTATTTTTCATAAATGTTTTATGATGAGTATTTAGGTAATTCACGTTGCTCTCTGTAGTTATTCTAGTTGCTTTGGTGAGAGTTGTGATGGTGGCTGCAATGTAAAACTATGATTTATACCTGAAATATTTTTCGAACAAAACATATGCTAAACATATTTATTGTAATCAGACTGTCATCTGATGAAGTTGTTTCTTGGTTAGTGACTATTTATATCTTTATTTGGTCGAATTTGTGATAGCTACCTATGCAGGAAAAAAATGGTAGGGGAAAAAAGTTGTCTTTTGCTATGGTGGTTAGTTAATAGAAATACATATTGTGTCTTCCCTGTAAAACATTTTAAAAATCAGAAATGATGGCTGGATTCACAAGATGTGTATCTTTCATTTGGTGTCTTGGACTTGTGATTTCATGAACATTTTATTATATGATATCCCTGTGGCTTTAGGCTAGGCTATTCTAGTCAGCTTTTTTGATGGGGGGGATCCCGGATCTGGGTTTGTGACTCGTTAGAGGTTAAATGAAGCCTATGTATGCATGGGCAGAGAAGCATGGGGCAGTTATCTTTCCAAGAAAATGTACTTCCTAAATAAGATTAGGCTATAGTTTATTTCATTGCCTACAAATAAATATTGATCGCCCTTATTTGTCTGTCTGAAAATCATCCCACTCTTAAAAGGTAGGCTATAAAACGTATCCAAGAGGTGAAGTGAGAGGGATAACTAAGCCCACAATCTGTTTTCTTCATCAGGTGGCAATTTAGATTTTTTTTTCGCTCATCAAGCAAGGGTATTTTGTATGGAGGTCAATGGGAGAGTGTTGAAATTGGTTAACGAAAATTGTTATGGCTTATTTTCAAGGAGTAGCTTTTTTGATAGAATATAAGTTTTGTAGTGATTAGGTTGTTACCAGTGTACTGATGTAGATAGGACATGTGACATCCTGCCAACTTTGAGAAAAAACACTTTACTACCACAGCCACAAAGTCATAAAGCCCGCATATTTTTTACAATTTATCTTCTTAAAATTGTATGTTAAACCTCAACCACACTGATAACCTTGTGCCGAACCCTAACCTTAAATTTAAACCAAAAAGCAAATTTTTGTTTTCAGGAATTTTACAAACCTGTCATTAAGGAAAATTGTGTCTACTTAGAAGAATCTCAATATAAAATATATTTAGATTTGTTTAACACTTTTTTGGTTACTACATGTTTCCATATGTGTTATTTCATAGTGTTGTTGTCTTCACTATTATTGTACAATGTAGAAAATAGTAAAAATAAAGAAAAACCCTTGAATGAGTAGGTGTGTCCAAATCTTTGACTGGTACTGTAGGTCAATCAAAATACTAATCCTAATACTGTGTTTGTGAATGATGTCTTAGTGTTGGAGTGTGCCCATTTGTCCATAAAAAAATATTGTGCCGTCTAGTTTGCTTAATATACGGAATTTGATTTTTTACTTTTTTACTTTTCACTTTTACTCAAGTATGACAATTGAGTACTTTTTCCACCACAATACTTGAGTAAATCTAAAATCATATAATTTTACTCAAGTAAGATTTTAGGCTACTGGGTGACTTTCACTTTTACTTGAGTCAATTTCTATGAAGGTATATTTAAGTATGACTTATTTCTGAACAAAGTAGACATTTTCATTCACTATAAAAAAAACATGTAAAAACGTAGATGTTGAAGATATATGTATTTTGCAAGCACTGTCACGACTTCTGCCGAAGTCGATGCCTCTCCTTGTTCGGGCGGTGCTCGGCGGTCGACATCACCGGTCTTCTAGCCATCATTGATCTATGGTTCATTTTCCATTGGTTTATTCTTGTCTTCCTACACACCTGGTTCCAATCCCATTCATTATATGTTGTGTATTTAACCCTCTGTTTCCCCTCATGTCCTTGTTAGAGATTGTTTATTGTTATGCTCGTGTTTTATGGATTGGTGTGCGACGGGTTCTTGTACCCACGTTTATTTTTATTATGGACTTCGGTTTAGAAATTTTTGTTTTAAGTTATTAATCTACTCCATTATGCCAAGTTTGATTCTCCTGCGCCTGACTTCCCTGCCACGTACACACACGTCATGACAAGCACCAACATCCCTCGTGAAAAAGTTGACAATCAAAAAAACGGAAACCATCTCCATAATAACAGGCGAATCAATCCACTGACACACAAGACCAATTATGGTCCTCATATTTTGTAGGAATGCTGAATGAAGACATTAAAGTTGTTCTGGCTGATAGTGTATTTACAGCAGTGAACTATCAACAGTGTCAGAATATCATCCCGAGTACCTGCGCTTTTACGCACGCTTTGTGGAGGTGGAGAAGCGTATCTCTCCAAATACTGCATCTTAATAGAGTTGGAGAAGCCATAGATTTTCAAGCCGATTGAAGTCAAAACTGTAACTAGGCCACTCGGGAACATTCAATGTCATCTTGGTAAGCAACTCCAGTGTATATTTGGCCTTTTGTAAGAGGGTATTGTCCTGCTGAAAGTTGAATTTGTCTCCCAGTGTCTGTTGGAAAGCAGACTGAACTAGGTTTTCCTGTAAGATTTTGCCTGTGCCTAGAAAAAAAACTCCCTAGTCCTTGCTGATGCAGCCACCACCATGCTTGAAAATATGACGAGTGGTACTCAGTGATGTGCTGTGTTGGATTTGGATCAGTTTTAGTTTTGTGCCTCATTGCAAACAGGATACATGTTTTGAAATGTTTTTATTCTGTACATGCTTCCTTCTTTTCACTCTGTCATATTGTGGAGTAACTACAATGTTGTTGATTCATCCTTAGTTTTCTCATATCAAAACCATTAAACTCTGTAACTGTTTTAAAATCAACTTGGGCCTTATAGTGAAATCCCTGAGCAGTTTCCTTCCTCTCCGGTAACTGAGTTAGGAAGGACGTGTCGGGTAGTGTCGGGTAGAGAGATTCAAAAATCATGATAACTGCTATTATCGAACAGAATGAGTCCACTTCTTATGAGATTTGTTATTAACCTATTTAATCCCATCGGTCACAATAGTGACCGTAAAAAACGTTTTCAGTTATAAGGCTCTAAACCTGTTACTGAATGACGTATCAATGTATTTCCAGCAAATATTAAAATAATAAAGGGTCTCAATGAAAGATGTGCAGTGTCACATGTTTAGTGTGAATTGTCACATGACCAGACCTGTTTACTTCCTGGTTGCACCATGAGAAGAGGATGACTGCATCAAAGCTCCCAAACAAAAGGTTAGTAAAGTATGTTAACATAAAGATAGGACAAATATTTTTGGTACACATCATCTTTAAGGTGTCTAGTATTGATACATGCATTTGCAATTACTCAACTTTGTTCAGTGTGGTCATAGAATGAGTAAACATGTTGACGGCAACAATAGTGACCCGTGGGATATCACAGTGCATCTAGGTATACACATACTGATACACATACATAGGTCTTGTTCTACCTAACTTTCTACTCTGTTCTTTCTTTTAGTGTCACTTTGAGTCAAGTTCTGGATATGTTGATCTAGGTGACTGCCCAGACAAGGCATGCAACATTGCAGTTATCCCTCAAAATGAGAAAGATGCTGTCCTGAGTGATTGTGATAGCGATGGGTCAGATATGACCCCCTAATCAAAGGACCACCCAAGGCCATTTGCCAGCCAGGCTGTTTGAATGCATATGCTGACCTATGCAACAGATCATGACAGAACAACGTTTCAGTGATGATGACCTAGCCCTCACCCCCCATCCACAACCTCCCCATCACCCCCGTCTTTGTGATAATGAAGCCAAGGGCTCTATCCCGCCAGAGGGTCAGTCAGAAGAGCCAAGGGCCTTACAAGCATAGATGTTAGCCGAAGAGCAAAGGGAAGCTGCAGGTGGCCAAATAAACTTAGTGTTCAAACGATCGAGAGCCTGCACACTGTGATTCCAAAACACATAGTCATACAGGCCCAATATGCAAAAAATGGCGCACGAAACCACTGAGACCGAAAGGAGGTCTTACTGGCTGTACTGACTTGGAAGATCAGGCAAGATATGATATAGCTTCTCACTGCCATCAACACGATTGACGGTTCCAGAGAAGTCGTTCATTGTGACAAACGTACTATGCATGTGAGAAATGCAAAGTGCCACTGCACATTGAGTGCTTCAAGATATACCATGGACAGTAGAAAGGAGGAGCTGACCATGAAAATGGGTCTGAAAAGAGACTACAGAAACTGAGAGAAAGTCGTTAAGGGTGACGGAGCAGACAGTAGTCAACGGACTCTAGGAGAAAAACGAAAAGGTCGACGAAAAAGACAATCATAAATGACTGAAATGTTTTTGGAAAAGAAGTTCAACTTGATTCCAATTCATACTGTTACAGTAGTCTGAGCACTGATCAAGTTTAAAATATAGTTAATGCACGACAACTAATGCTTGCACTTGGTTCTGAAGCTACCCCTCTATGATATATAATATCTATATATTAGCACTCATTGTGCAGTGGCGCTTTTTATATAAAATAATTGTATTTGTCGTTCTGTAGGCCTCTCTTGAATGCATATTCTACCAGGCCTGCTCTATCCCTAAATGTTCCTCGCACTCTCTCACCCCGTCCAGTGAGGAATGAATCTCCACGACTGCTAACAAGTTGTTAGGCGTGCATTTTGCATCTTACAAGATGTCCAAGTGACAATGTTACACATGAATATTGCACTAAATCCAAGTTTACAAGAATTACAATAAAGTTACAATATTAGTGTTTCAATACATGTTGCACTAAGTAAACAGTGTTACAATGTATGTTCACAATAAGTAACATGTTGAAATACGTTTGATGGTTGTTTTTTTTTTGTCTTTGCTCTCGAGTATTTATATCGGTGTTGTAAACGCGTTTGATGTGTAAAAAGTCCAGTATCCTGTGAAGGGGCATTCTAGAGGCAATACTGGGGAGTGATGATACTGCTAATGACAGATTTAAATGTGTTAATACTGGGCTGGGAATTAATAAGCACTTTGATAACTGCAAATAGGAGAAATATGTTAATATTAGTATCATAGGTACATTAACAGCCCACGGCACAATTGGTGACGGACCATAATATACAACGGACACTTTTTCAACCACTTCTACTTGTTCCCATAAAAATTGTTCGACCAATTAACTGATCTGACCTACTTCAAAAGGGCTTATCTAACTGACACTCTGACCCTTTGGATATTTCTCATGTCTGGGGAAAAATTTGGAGTGGAGGAGATAATAGGGCACGGGAATATCGGCCCCTGTTGTGGAAGTGAGGGCCTTGCGGACAAGATCACGGGTACTTGGATACCACTCGGAGGGACTAGGAGGACCACCGAGGCGGGAGGGAGTGAGTGCGGCAGGGCGCGCAGGGCGCTGGTGGGTGAGTGGCGGGGCGTCAGCGATGCCCGTGCGGCGCGCCACCGGGTAAACCATCCCGCACCGGGCCCACACTCGCACCCGACCAACCCCAAAAAAAAACCAGCAAAAAAACCCCACACACCCACCTGGTACACAAGCGGCACTTGAGCAAGTAAAATCACTATCTCTGATACCTCAAACATTCAAGCTTTCAGAATGTTCTACTTCATCCCCTCTCTCACACCAGTCATATACGACAACAACATATCTACCACACATCTTGAACATATTATTCCACCGGTCATTGGTGATGGCCTACACCGCATTACAGTGAGCTCCAAACGCGGGTGTGAATCCGACTCTTCTGCAAGGCACTCGTCTGAATTTGACTGGTAGCGTCCTACTCCGATCTATTATCACCACACCACCAAACATCACCCACTCACGCTCTTAAACTAGCAATTTTCTTACTACTATACTATATATTATTTCTATTCTTTTACAAAACCCGTTATTTTACCAGGATAGTTGACTGAGAACACGTTCTCATTTGCAGCAACGACCTGGGGAATAGTTACAGGGAGAGAGAGGGGGCATGAATGAGCAATTGTAAAAACTGGGGATTATTAGGTGACCGTGATGGTTGAGGGCCAGATTGGGAATTTTAGCCCAGGACACGGGGTTAACACCCTCACTCTTACGATAAGTGCCATGGGATCTTTAATGACCTCAGAGAGTCAGGACACCGTTTAACGTCATCCGAAAGACGGCACCCTACACAGAGCAGTGTCCCCAATCACTGCCCTGGGGCATTGGGATCTTGTGTTTAGACCAGAGGAAAGAGTGCCTCCTACTGGCCCTCCAACACCACTTCCAGCAAGCACCTGGTCTCCCATCCAGGGATCCGACCAGGCAACCAACCCTGCTTAGCTTCAGAAGCAAGCCAGCAGTGGTATGCAGGTGGTGATGCTGCAGGGTGGTATGCTTCAGTGAAGAGGACAGATTTTTGGCTGAAAAACGAATTAAACAAGTTTAGGATTGTGCTTAAAAACTATCATGTCAAACTCACGAACTCTCATTCTTTACATCCGTAGCTTTGACATTAAGATTGGTTGCATTATTCCACCTGCATCTTTGCTGAGACTCAAACTTCATGTTGTGACATTAAATTGACTATTTGTTATCCTTATGTTTTGACTATTTCAGGTGGAAGTGATGGACACAGTTGTATCCACAAGAAAGGTCATGCAGACTTGAAAAATGAATTATGAATATATTCACATCCAATAAAAAGCATTCCATACCTTTTATCTGTTAGAATGGAACTCACCTCATATTCAATAGCATTGTCACATTCTGACCATATGTCTTGCGTTGTATGTTTCTATGTTTTATGTCTAGGTTGTCTATTTCTGTGTTTGGTCAGGGCGTGAGCTGGGGTGGGCATTCTATGTTGTTTTTTCTATGTTTGTATTTCTGTGTGGCCTGGTATGGTTCTCAATCAGAGGCAGCTGTCGATCGTTGTCTCTGATTGAGAATCATACTTAGGTAGCCGGTTTTCTCACTATGGGTTGTGGGTAGTTATTTTCTGTGTCTGTGTTTCACCATACAGAAATGTTTCGGTTGTTTGTTCGTGTTTTTTTTGTTATTTTGTTCCGTGTTCATGTTGATTTATTAAAAATTATGGAAATTAAAAATTTTCTAATTATGGACACTTACCACGTTGCACATTGGTCCGACTTTTCCTACTCCTCCTCAGACGAAGAGGAGAATCGTTACAGAACTACCCACCAACCAAGGACCAAGCAGCGTGGTAACCAGGAGCAGAGGGTTCTGGACTCCTGGACTTGGGAGGAGATACTAGACGGTAAGGGACCCTGGGCACAGGCTGGGGAATATCGCCGCCCCAAGGAAGAACTGGAGGCAGCGAAAGCTGAGCGGCGGCGGTATGAGGTAAGGCAGCGCAACAGGCACGAGAGGCAGCCCCTCCCAACAGGGAGATTGGCGGAGTCAGGTAGTAGACCTGAGCCAACACCCCGTGCTTACCGGAAGAAGCGCAGTACTGGTCAGGCACCATGTTATGCGGTCAAGCGCACGGTGTCGCCAGTATGCGCTCATAGCCCGTTGGGCTATAGTCCAGCCCCCCGCAAGTGCCATGCGAGTGTGGGCATCCAGCCAGGGCGTATTGTGCCGGCCCAGCGTGTTTGGTCTCCGGTACGCCGTTTCGGCCCAGGGTATCCTGCGCCGGCTCTGCGTGCTGTGTCTCCGGGGCGCTGGGAGGGTGCAGTGCATCCTATGCCTGTGTCTCCGGGGCGCCGGGCGAATGTGGGTATTGAGCCTAAGGGAGAGGTGCGTTTGGTATGCACCAGATCTCCAGTGCTCACGCACAGCCCGGTTCAACCTGTGCCTGCACTCTGGAGGGTCCGGGCTAAAGTGGTCATCCAGCCTGGGGAGTGGTGCCAAGGCTGCGCACCAGAGCTCCAGTGCTCCCCCACAGCCCGGTCCTTCCGGTGCCTCCTCTACGCACCAGGCCTCCTGTAAGTCTCCCCAGCCTGGGTCCTGTGGCAGCCCCACGCACCAGGCTGTCTCTCCGTGTCCTCCCTCCAGGTCCGCCCGTCTGTCCTGAGCTGCCAGAGCCGCCCGTCTGTCCTGAGCCGCCAGACAGCGACGTATTCCTCGAGCCCGCCAATTCCGCCGGTCTGTCCTGAGCCGCCAGAGCCGCCCGTCTGTCCTGAGCCGCCAGACCGCCGCCCGTCTGTCCTGAGCCGCCAGACGCCGCCCGTCTGTCCTGAGCCGCCAGAGCCGCCCGTCTGTCCTGAGCCGCCAGAGCCGCCCGTCTGTCCTGAGCCGCCAGAGCCGCCCGTCTGTCCTGAGCCGCCAGAGCCGCCCGTTAGTCTCGGCGCCGCCAAGGTCGCCCTTCCACTCCGCGCTGTTTGCTTCTTGATCTGAGAATCATTATTAGGCATACAGTAATTGGAAAGAACAGGGAAGAGAGAACAACTTCGGTCAGAAATGGCTTGTCGTATTGTAAGCATGGTGGGACATCAATCAAGACCGTTGCTTAACCAACATACAGTGCATTCGGAAAGTATTCAGACCCTTTGACTTTTTCCACATTTTGTTACTTTACACCTTTATTCTGAAATTGATTAAATCGTTTTTTTGCCCTCATCAATTTACACACAATACCCCAGATGGCACCGACAGACAACTATGCAATTATTTTTTTTTCTGTATTATTTCTTACATTGCTAGCCCAGAAAATCTCAAGTGTTATTACATAAACCTGGGAAGAACTATTGGATATAAAAGCGATGTCAACTTATAATCATTACGACCAGAAATATGTCTTTCCCGAAGCGGATCCTTTGATCGGACCTCCACCCTGGACATGCAATCTTATCCCAGAGGCCGACCCAAAACAACGGGGTCGCCGTGGGAGAGGCAGACGGAGCGGCCTACTGGTCAGACTCAGAAGGCAAGCACACCATCCACCGCTTCCGAGCATATTACTCGCAAATGTCCAATCTCTAGATAACAAGGTGGACGAAATTTGGGCACGAGTTTCCTTCCAGAGAGACATCAGAGATTGTAACATTCTCTGTTTCACAGAAACATGGCTCACTCGGGATTTGTTGTCAGAGTCGGTACAGCCACCCGGTTTCTTCACGCATCGCTCCGACAGAAACAAACATTTCTCTGGTAAGAAGAAGGGCGGGGATGTATGCCTTATGATTAACGACTCATGGTGTAATTACAACAACATACAGGAACTCAAGTCCTTTTGTTCACCCGACCTAGAATTCCTTACTATCAAATGCCGACAGCATTATCTTCGAAGAGAATTCTCTTCGGTTATAGTCACAGCCGTGACATCCACCCCAACCCTTGTCGGCCCTGAAAGAACTTCACTGWACTCTATGTAAACTGGAAACCATACATTCTGAGGCTGCATTATTGTAGCTGGAGATTTTAACAAAGCTAACCTAAGAACAATACTTCCCAAATTCTATCAGCATATCGAATGCGCAACAAGAGCTGGTAGCTTTCTGGATCATTGCTACTTGAATTTTCGCGATGCATACGAAGCCCTCCCCCGCCCTGCCTTCGGCAAATCTGACCATAACTCCATTTGTTGCTCCCACAAATAGTACAGCTTTTCCCGAGGCAATCAAACAAGAAAAGCGTCAGAATAGAGACAAAGTAAAGTCGCAATTCAACGGCTCAAACACGAGACGCATGTAGCAGGGTCTTCAGTCAATCACGGATTACAAAAAGAAAATCAGCCCCGTTCCAGCATCGACGTCTTGCTCCCAGAAAAATTAAACAACTTCTTTGCTCGCTTTGAGGACAATACAGTGCCACTGACACGGCCCGCTACCAAAGCCTGTGGGCTCTCCTTCTCCGTGGCCAACATGAGTAAAACATTTTAAAGTGTTTACCCTCGCAAGGCTGCCGGCCCAGACGGCATCCCTATACGCGTCCTCAGAGCATGCGCAGACCAGCTGGCTGGTGTGTTTACGGACATATTCAGCCAAGCTCTATCCCAGTCTGTTGTCCTCACATGCTTCAAGATGGTCACCATTGTTCCTGTTCCCAAGAGAGCTAAGGTAACTGAACTAAATGACTATCGCCACATTGCACTCACTTCTGTCATCATAAAGTGCTTTGAGAGACTAGTCAAAGACCATATCACCTCCACCCTACCTGATACCCTAGACCCACAACAATTTGCTTACCGCCCCAATAGGTCCACTGACAATGCAATCGCCATCACACTGCACACTGCCCTATCCCATCTGGACAAGAGGAATACCTATGTAAGAATGCTGTTCGTTGACTACAGCTCAGGATTTAACACCATAGTACCCTCCAAACTCCTCATTAAGCTCGAGACCCTGGGTCTCAACCCCGCCCTGTGCAACTGGGTCCTGGACTTCCTGACAGGCAGCCCCCAGGTCGTGAAGGTAGGAAACAACATCTCCGCCCCGCTGATCCTCAACACTTGGGCCCCACAAGGATGCGTTCTCAGACCTCTCCTGTACTCCCTGTTCACGCATGACTGCATGGCCATGCACGCTTCCAACTCCAGCCTACAGGGAGGAGGTGAGGGCCCTCGGAGTGTGGTGTCAGGAAAATAACCTCTCACTCAATGTCAACAAAACAAAGGAGATGACCGTGGACTTCAGGAAACAGCAGAGGGAGCACCCCCCCCCCCCCATACAAATCTACGGGACAGTAGTGGAGAAGGTAGAAAGTTTTAAGTTACTCAGCGTACACATCATGGACAAACTGAAATGGTCCACCGACACAGACAGCGTGGTGAGAAGGCTCAACAGCGCCTCTTAAACCTCAGGAGGCTGAAGAAATATGGCGTCTAAAACACTCACAAACTTTTACAGATGCACAATCGAGAGCATCCTGTCAGGCTGTATCACCGCCTGGTACGGCAATTGCACCACCCTCAACCGCAAGGCTCTCCAGAGGGTGGTGCGGTCTGCACAACGCATCACCGGGGGCAAACTATCTGCCCTCCAGGAAACCTACAGCACACAATGTCACAGGAAGGCCAAAAATATCATCAAGGACAACAACCAACCGAGCCACTGCCTGTTCACCCCGCTATCATCCAGAAGGCGAGGCCAGTACAATTGCATCAAAGCTGGGACCGAGAGACTGAAAAACAGCTTATATCTCAAAGCCATCAGAATTAAACAGCAATCACTAACATAGAGAGGCTGCTGCCAACATACAGACTCAAATCTCTGGCCACTTAAATAAATGGACTTAATAAAGGTATCACTAGTCACTTTAAATAACGCCCCTTTTACTGCATCTTGTCTATGCCGCACGCCATCGCTCATCCATAGATTTGTATGTACATGTTCTTATTCATCCCTTTGTATTTGTGTGTATAAGGTAGTTGTTGTGAATTTGCTAGATTACTTGTTAGATATTACTGCATAGTCGGAACTAGAAGCACAAGCATTTCGCTACACTTGCATTAACATCTGCTAACCATGTGTATGTGACCAATACAATTTGATTTGATGTTAATGACAAAACCAACATGGGTTTTTAGAAATCTGTGCAAATGTATAAAAAAATTAATTTAAAAAAATCGCATTTACTTAGGTATTCAGACCCTTTAATCAGTAATTTGTTGGCGCACCTTTGGCAGTGATTACAGCCTCGAGTCTTCTTGGGTATGATGCTACAAGCTTTGCACACCTGTATTTGGTGAGTTTCTCACATTCTTCTCTGCAGATCCTCTCAAGCTCTGTCAGGTTGGATGGGGAGCGTAGCTGCACAGCTATTTTCAGGTCTCTCCATAGATGTTCGGTCGGGTTCATGTCTGAGCTCTGGCTGAGGCCCTCAAGGACATTCAGAGACTTGTCCTGAAGCCACTCCTGCATTGTCTTGGCTGTGTGCTTAGAGTCGTTGTCCTGTTGGAGGTGAACCTTCGCTCCAGTCTGAGGTCCTGAGTGCTCTGGAGCATGTTTTCATCAAGGTTCTCTCTGTACTTTGCTCCGTTCATCTTTGCCTCGATCCTGACTAGTCTCCTAGTCCCTACCGCTGAAAAACATCCCCACAGCATGACGCTGCCACCACCATGCTTCACTGTAAGGAAGGTGCCAGGTTTCCTCCAGACGTGACGCTTGGCATTCAGGCCAAAGAGTTCAATCTTGGTTTCATCAGACCAGATAATCTTGTTTCTCATGGTCTGAGAGTCCTTTAGGTTCCTATTGACAAACTACAAGCTGGCTGTCATGTGCTTTTTACTGAGGAGTGGCTTCCGTCTGGCCACTCTACTATAAAGGCCTGATTGGTGGAGTGCTGCAGAGATGGTTGTTCTTCTGAAAGGTTTTCCTATCTCCACAGAGGAACACTGGAGCTGTCAGAGTGACCATCGGGTTCTTGGTCACCTCCCTGACCAAGGCCCTTCTCCCCTGAAGAGTCTTGGTGGTTCCAAACTTCTTCCATTTAAGAATGATGGAGGCCACTGTGTTCTTGGGGAACTTCAATGCTGCAGACATGCTTTGGTACCCTTCCTCATATCTGTGCCTTGACACAATCCTGTCTTGGAGCTCTACGGACAATTTCTTCGACCTCATGACTTGGTTTTTGCTCTGACATGCACTGTCAAATGTGGGACCTTATATAGACAGGTGTGTGCCTTTCCAAATCACAAGTAAATTTACCACAGGTGGACTCGAATCAAGTTGTAAAACATCTCAAGCATGATCAATGGAAAGAGGATGCCCCTGAGATTAATTTTGAGTCTCATGTTAAAGGGTCTGAATACTTATGTAAATAAGGTTTCAATTTTTTTTTACATTTTCAAACATTTATAAAAACCTGTTTTCGCTTTGTCATTGTGGGGTATTGTGTGTWGATTGATGAGGGAAAAAATGATTTAATACATTTCAGAATAAGGCTGTTACGTAAGAAAATGTGGAAAAAGTCAAGGGGTCTGAATACTTTCCGAATGCACTGTATACAGGGTGAAGATGAGTTCAGACCAGATCGACAGCATGCCAGCATGGATCTCAGAAGGAAAGACATCAGCAGCAGAGGGCAACATTGGGTGGAATCACAACAGTGGAAGGTGCATACCCAAAGGGCAGCAGTGGGTGGTGCGTACCCAAAGGGTAACAGTGAGTGGTAGACTCCAGTGCATACTCCAGTATCAAAATCGTGAATGTGTGTTGAATGACTTTGTTATGGAAGAGCATGGTGCCCTATTCCTGCATAATTCCACTCTGAATGGATACCTTAGTCCACCTGTGAATCTACAGCCATGAAATAGRGATGAAGACATACACTAGTATATACAAAAGTATGTGGACATCCCTTTAAATTCATTGATCCTGCTATTTCAGCCACACCTGTTGCTGACAGATGTATAAAATCGAGCATACAGTCATGCAATCTCCATAGACAAACATTGGCAATAGATTGGCCTTATTGAAGAGCTTAGTGACTTTAAATGGGGCACCGTCATAGGATGCCACTTTTCCAACAAGTCAGTTCGTCAAATTTCTGCCCTGCTAGAGCTACCCCGGTCAGCTGTTATTGTGAACTGTAAACATCTAGGAGCAACAACGGCTCAGCCGAAGTGGTAGGCCACACAAGCACACAGAACGGGACCACCGAGTGTTGAAGTAAGTTGCGCGTGAAAATTGTCTGTCCTCGTTTGCAACAATCACTACCGAGTTCCAAATTGCCTCTGGAAGCAACGCCAGCACAATAACTGTTCGTCGGGAGCTTCATGAAATCGGTTTGCATGACCGAGCAGCCGCACACAAGATCACCATGTGCAATGCCAAGCGTTGGCTTGAGTGGTGTAAAGCTCGCCGCCATTGGACTTTGGAGCAGTGGAAATGCATTCTCTGGCAGTCCGACGGATGAATCTGGGTTTGGCAGATGCTAGGAGAACGCTACCTGTCCCAATGCATAGTGCCAAATGTAAAGTTTGGTGGAGGAGGAATAGTAGTCTGGGGCTGTTTTTCATAGTTCGGTCAACCTTAGTTCCAGTTAAGGGAATTCTTAACGCTCCAACATACAATGTCATTCTAGATGATTCTGTGCTTCCAACTTTGTGGCAACATTTTGGGGGAAGGCCCTTTCCTGTTTCAGCATGACAATGCCCCCGTGCACAAAGTGACGTCCATAGAGGAATGGTTTTTCAAGATCGGTGTTGAAAAACTTGACTGGCCTGCCAGAGCCTTGACCTCAACCCCATCAAACACCTTTGGGATGAATTGGAACACCGACTGTGAGCCAGGCTTAATCGTCCAACATCAATGCCTGACCTCACTAATGCTCTTGTGGTTGAATGGGAGAAAGTCCCCGCAGCAATGTTCCAACATCTAGTGGAAAGCCTTCCCAGAAGAGTGGAGACTGTTATAGCAGCATAGGGGGCACCAACTCCATATTAATACCCATGATTTTGGAATGAGATGTTCGACAAGCAGGTGTCCACATATGTTTGGTCATGTAGTGTAAGTGAAAGGCTTTTGTAACAGTGTTTCTTTAATTTGCATTGGAATATTTGCATTAGTGAAATATTGGAGAGATTCAGATGTTGACTCACATGTATTATTACATTGACAAGTCCCTCACATCTGTTAGAATGGCATTGATGCTGTAAAATGGCTTGGTTTTAAATAAACTGCAGTGACAGTGTTTTCCAGTAGCAATGCGCTGATGTTTCATGATCATTTTCAGCTTTAAGATCTACTGATTGGAAGTAGTGTATAGTTGTAGCTGATAAGATGTATACTACATACTAGAATTTGTGAATTTGTGCTAATGAGATGTTATGATATTTGATGTGGATTGGACATCAGTTGTCAAATGAAAATAATAACAGCAAAAAAGTAGTAGTTTCATGCATGGATTTATTTATCTAGTACTATAATTTTTTGTTATTTATAAAATATATACAGGAAATGATGACAACAAAATAATTGCTAGCCTCACAATAACATAAAAATACAATCTCATGATACATCAAGACAAAAATGAGAGCTGTTCTGCAAGTCTGAGTTTCATCCTTTTGTTACAACCTATGAGAGGCAAATCAGCTGTTTGTTTTGGATGAGTGACACAGTATGTGAGTGTATAGATTTGCCTTGTGAACTGGGTTGACTAGATTTTGTCTTATTGTTGAGCTCGGCTTAAGATTTCATCATTGCCAATTATAGCCCTCCAAACTATCCAATGGACTGTCTGTCGACTCAGGTGAGATCATAGAGAACAAGAGATGGGTTCAGATGAATGTCAATACACTGCCCTGCTTTTGTCACTTCTGTGTTATCTGGAGTGACAGAGCCCAATCATTACAGCTCAAAACAGTATAATGTCCATTTGGTGAAAGTAGTGTGTCTTCAAAAGCAGTCCATGTAGAGCATCAGACAAGGGTAGAAGTCAGAGGGCAGGAAGTGCAGAGTGAGGGAAAGTCTATGCAGGGCCCACAGAAGACACTTCTGTCTTGCTTGTTGACACAGAAGTTTCATCCTCTTCTGCTTTCATCCCTACAGCGGCCAGCATGCAGCCACGGAACTGGGAGGGAAACAAATGAAAAGCATTGAGCATGACACATTAAGCAAACAATATATTACGTTGCTGCAAGGTCAAACTCAAAGAGTAAATAGAAAAGGTAAAAAATGTATAATGTTACCAACCTGTTTGTTCATCAACACATAGATAATGGGGTTGAACAAGGCTGAGCTCTTGGAGAAGAAGGCAGGTATAGCCATGGACTGGGCACTGAAGGCAATTCCTTTGTTGAAGAAGATGTAGGCAGCGAGGGTGGCATAGGGGGTCCAGGCGATCATGAAACCACAAACCATCAGGATGCACATACGTGTCACTTCCTTCTCAGCTTTCTGGGTAGATGCTGAGTCCTGCTGGGAAGCTGCAGCCTGGAAATGAAGATAATCAAGACATCAGAGTGGAGAACTATCATTTTGTACTATGCACACTATGTGGAACTGCTAGATAAATGTGGTTTGTGTAATAAGTCACTTACCGCCTTGACTGTGAGGACAAGACTCCCATAAGTGAAGGCGATCAAACAGACTGGGATGATGAAGTGGCAGCTGAACATGTAGATCACATATGATTCATTGTTGAAGCCTTCGGCTAAGGTGTAGTAGTCAGGTCCACATGAGCACTGCATGCCCTCTGGGATGTACCTAAGAAAAATAGAAATGCACAAAAGTATCATTGTGTGTGAGTGAGTAGGATTGGTGGTGGATGGAGMATGACTTGAATAGCATGTGAATAACATTTGATGTTACTTTACATTTTCTACACTGGTTACAGCTTACCTGGACCAGCCAATCAGTGGGGGAGCAGCACAAGCCATAGCAGCTATCCAGGTGAATGCAACACCAGCACCAGCGTGGGTGGAGGTGAACGTGAAGCTGCCCATGGGCTTGCAGACCACRATGTATCTCTCGACAGCCAGCACTACCAGAGACCACAGGGCAACCTCACCTGGAGAATGAAACCACAATCTGAAGTAAATTATTTCAGTTCTATATGTTCTAAACTTTGAGTGCAGTACATTCAATTCCAAATTGATTTTCAATTACTTTGGGTACAGCGAATCATTATTTTAAATCAGTTTAAACTGAAGTAGATTCCATAGTATTTTTTTTATTTCTTACCTCCAAGTGTAGCCATGAATCCCTCAATGGCACAGCCCAATGGTCCCCAGATGAAGTAACCATTGACAGCAGATGTGATGGTGATGGTGAATCCAAAGAGGACCATTATCATTCCAGCTGCAGCCAAGTTGACCAGGATGAAGTTAAGGGGTTGCCGAAGCTTCTTGTTTGTGGCTGTGACATACAAGGTCAGACCGTTGATGGGGAATCCAAARCAGATCAGGAAGAAMATRTAGAMRGCAAGACCATAGTATTGCCATGGAGGCGCCAAGTAGTACTGTTGGTATAGAAAAGGACTCCTTACAAGCCCAGTCCGGTTGGACATGGGGATGTAGAAGTTGCTTCCTTCTGTGCCGTTCTGCATCTTTACTCAGTGGATGTCCAATGAATGCAAGAGAAAGGCAAGATGAGATCTGATCTGGCTGTGAACCTTTTGCCTATGCTAGGGTGTCCTGGCAGGGAGTTTTATACCCTTTTGGGGCCCTATGTCATTGGCTAAAATTGGCTGAATTAGCTTAGGCGGGGTTGTTACGAACTAATTCGTTAATTGATCTTATCCTCAGATATTAGGGAAGGGTTTATAACACGTAATCACTGTGGATTTTGTCTAACTCATCAGGGAATAAAGATTATCACACTGACCTTGTTTAAACATTTGTTTTTAATGTAAAACATGTTTTATTATTGTTTGTTTTTTATTACTATACCTCTGCAGGATAATGTAGCTAGGTATGGATAGGTAGTCTATAGCTTCTGCTTGCACCCAGTTACCGCGTAAGCGTTTTTCAGGATGCGTATGTTCGAACAGTGTAAAAAATATTATATAATGTGATATTATTATAATTCTTTTTTGGGACTAAATGACTAAAACCAGACATCGAGTATGTAGTAAAAATATTGTTTAAAAATAATAATATCATCTTTGAGAACTAGCAATCACCAAAATAAAAACCAGACAGTCAGAGAGACATGAAAATTCCCAAAACAATGAATGTATCAGTATTGATTTTGTTGTTATGTTTGAGCAAAAGAACACAGGATTAGCCATGGCAAAATGCATAGAAATGCAGGAAATTAGCTTTAAAATGGAAACATTTTCTCTCAGCTCCATCCAGAATTTACAGGAAATTGGCTTGCATTTTCAAAAATGTTTATACTACGCCAAGATGTGGGCCTAATAAATATTTGAAAAAATCCAGCTGTACCAATGGGCTGACAGTGCCTATTGCCACGCCCCTTGCTACGTCCCATGGCACACCCACCACCTAAGCCCTTTTTTTTCCAGAAAAAGAGAGACATTTATAAGCATCTGGCGACCCCATTGTCTTAGGTTAGATAGCACAACAACTGTCTGCAATGATCTGGCTGAAATGGCTCCTGGCAACTGTCAGAAGCAGAGTATGTGAGCAGAGTTGAGCTGTTGGAAATCCCACTCAACGCTCACGGAGCGGTGCTTGTGCACCGCTCCAGAGCTCCTGGTTCTTTCCAACCGCTCCGCTAAAAACCACTCCTCACTCACAGGAAAAAAAACTGCCACACCGAATTCGATCCATTAATTAAAATCAACAAAATCACACCCATCTATTTTTGTGTCTAACTGGACCCACCATTTGGTTTTGAAGTATTGAAACCAAACCATATGATTTGAATGGGAGCCTACAAATAAATAAATTGTGAAGCATTTGTGAGTGCAACACACTGGGATGGCAGGAACATGAACTACCCAGCATTTAAACAACATTTTGTTGTATTAAATCATTATAGTTTATAAATTGCGCATATGGGCTGTGACTTACTTAGATTTAAATATGAAACAAAAAATGCCTTATTAGGCTCAGTCGCCAGTGCCTTTTAATTCACTATTAGAAACACAAGTTTGGACAGAGTCTGTGGCTTCAGGCTCATACGATGGTGTCTGGAGATGAGGCAAGCAGCGTAGAATTCCCTTTCTGCACATGCAGAGCCACTGGGGATGCAAAACACCCTTTGGGCCACTCTTGCCAGGCTGGTTATGGATGCGGAGTGGTTTTTAAAAGATTTGGCAAAATAACCCAATCAAAACCAAAAACTCCTTGAAAGAGGTAATTTGTCAGGCCTATTGGTCCAAAATCAATGATAACCTATTGTATAGAAAATAGAACGAAAATGAACGAAACTTTTAAGAGATCTGATTTTTAGTTTATAATTACTTTGCTAAAATGACACACTTCGCAAGCTAACCACCTCCTTCCTTTCTGTTAGCAAGTGCATATAGTACACCATCATGCTTTCGGGATAAATGTATTTTCAGATTTCACAATGATTCTTTAGTTGTGGACATTGCAAAGGATGCAATTTTGAATCCAGTGAAAGAAAGAAATCAACTGCCAAAGGTTGCAAGTTTGAATCTAACAATAAGAAGTTGTTTTTGAGTTTTTTGTTTAAAGCCTATCCCAAAACTTAACCCATACCTTAACCATCACAGTTAATGCCTAACCTTAAGATTTAGAGTTAATGGCTAAACCTTAAACATTTGGAGTTAATGCCTAGACTTTGAACAGAAATTCAATGGTTCATTGGATCAGTCTAAAACTTTGCACATACACTGCTGCCATCTAGTGGCCAAAATCTCAATTCCACCTGGGCTGGAAAAATACATTGTGGCCTTTCTCTTGCATTTCAAAGATGATGGTACAAAAAAAATACAATAGAACGGTTGTTTTTTTCTTTGTATTATCTTTTACCAGATCTATTGTGTTATATTCTCCTATATTCCTTTCACATTTCCACAACTTCAAAGTGTTTCCTTTCAAATGGTACCAAGAATATGCATATCCTTGCTTCAGGGCCTGAGCTACAGGAGGTGAGGGCACTCGGAGTGTGGTGCCAGGAAAAACACCTCTCACTCAATATCAACAAAACAAAGGAGATGACAGGACTTGTGGGAGCACCCCCCCATCCACATCAACGGGACAGTAGTGGAGAAGTTGGAAAGTTTTAAGTTCCTCGGCGTACACATAACGGACAAACTGAAATGGTCCACCCACACAGACAGTGTGGTGAAGAAGGCGCAACAGGGCTTCTTCAACCTCAGGAGGCTGAAGAAATGTGGCTTGTCACCTAAAACACTCACAAACTTTTACAGATGCACAATCGAGAGCATCCTGTCGGGCTGTATCACTGCAACTGCACCGCCCTCAACCGCAAGGCTATCCAGAGGGTAGTGCGGTCTGCACAACGCATCACCAGGGGCAAACTACCTTCCCTCCAGGACACCTACAGCACCCAATGTCACAGGAAGGCCAAAAAGATCATCAAGGACAACAACCAACCGAGCCACTGCTTGTTCACCCAGATATCATCCGGTAGGCGAGGTCAGTACAGGTGCATCAAAGCTGGGACCGAGAGACTGAAAAACAGCTTCTATCTCAAGGCCATCAGATCACTAACATAGAGAGGCTGCTGCCAACATAGACTCAAATCACTGTTCACTTTAATAAATGGACTTAAAAGGTATCACTAGTCACTGTAAATAACAGCACTTTAATAATGTTTACAAATCCTACATTACTCATCTCATATGTATATTAATTTTTTTACCTTACCTTTATTTAACTAGGCAAGTCAGTTAAGAACAAATTCTTATTTTCAATTACGGCCTAGGAACAGTAGATTAACTGCCTTGTTCAGGGGCAAAACAACAACTTTCAAACTTGTCAGCTCAGGGATTTGTTCTTGCAACCTTTCAGTTACAAGTTCAACGCTCTAACCACTAGGCTACCTGCCGCCCGAATATAATGCT
Organism: Salvelinus sp. IW2-2015; assembly: GCF_002910315.2. Lineage (NCBI taxonomy): Eukaryota > Metazoa > Chordata > Actinopteri > Salmoniformes > Salmonidae > Salvelinus > Salvelinus sp. IW2-2015. The sequence goes on along the minus strand of NC_036851.1, from coordinate 36,172,176 downwards.
CTATACCATCTACTGTATCTTGCCTATGCTGCACGGCCATCGCACATCCATATATTTGTATGTACATATTCTTATTCATCCTTTACATTTGTGTGTATAAGGTAGTTGTGAATTTGTTAGATTACTTGTTAGATATTACTGCATTGTTGGAACTAGAAGCACAAGCATTTCGCTACACTTGCATTAACATCTGCTAACCATGCATATGTGACCAATAAAATTTGATTTGATTTGATACAGGCAATTTGATTTGGGTATGTCATTTTAGGCGAAGATTGAAAAAAGGGGCGGATCCTTTAGAGGTTTTTAAGCATCTGCCTCTGATTCCAAAGATTGCAAGTTCAAGCCCAGCGATAGAATGTTTTTTTTGGCATTTTTAAAAAAACCTATCCCAAACCTTCACTCTTACCTTAATAACCATTCGGATTTAATGCTTAACCTTAAGATTTTGGAGATAATGTGTAAACTTAACCTAAAAAATTCAGAATTTATGCCTAAACGTAACCTTAAATACTTCGACATTTGACATTTGCAACAATTTCGAAGTTTGACAGAAATGGATGAACATCTAATTCTGACTTGAGACTGCGAGCTAATTGACAAGTGCATGCTGGGCCAAGCATGCCCTGAGCTCCTGATGTGAAGTGAGCTCTACTGGAGCTGCACTGGAGCGAAATTGGAGAGGGCGAGAATGCCCGGCGCTGCAGCCTTTGGGAAACTCGCTCTGCGCTCCAGTCAAATTAGGCACGCTTCTCGCTCCAGCTCCGCTCATATACTCTGTTCTTAAGACTATGCTGGCGACCTTTGATCCCGTCCGGAACATGATGTCAGGTCTAGAGTGTTTTAAGCTCCAGAGCCCCTATGCAAAATGTGACGGTCACTTTCAGTAGCCTTAAACTACTGAATGTTTTTGGACTTTGTAGAAACACAAGTCATGGAAACGTTGAGAGAGATATCACTGCACATGGATACTACACTGGATTTTGGCGAGACAGCAGAAGTTAAGTTTATTCCGGGTCGATACTGAACAATATATATAGTCTCTGGGGCCTCGCAGATCATCTGAAAATTATGAGCATTTTTTCCCAAACACACATCCGTACGGTGTGCCACAAGTGCTTGAAGCTAAAGGTAGGCTATAGTATGCAATATCTAGTGCTTCTGTGATTCTTGGAGAATATAGGCTTGTAAATAACTAATGATCTTAATACAACTGTGAAAAAATGTATTCGTAAACAAACGTATAACTACAAAATGTGGTTAAAATTATTATGATGATCTCATGGACTGTGAGTACTCACACTCATAGCCCAACATTTCTCCAGCCCCATCCCTCATTTGTATAGCAAATCGGTGCAGGACATCATTCTGGCTGAAAAAAGCACTGAACTAATTCAGGATTGCGGCATTAAAGCAATCATCTCAAACTCATTAACTGTCATTCTTTACATCCATAGCAATGACTTTGAGGTTGCATTACTCCAGCTGCCATTTTGCTGAAACTCAAACTCCATATTCTGACTTTAAACTGATTATTTGTTATCCTTATGTTTTGTTTTGACTATTTCAGGTGGAGAGATGGACAAAGTTGGATCCACAAGAAAGGTTTTGCAGACCATGAAGGAACCATGAAGATATTCACATCCAGGAAAATGCATTTTTTTCCTTTTATCTGATAAGAATGGAACTCTCCTGATATTCTATAGCATACTCATTTTTAGGCATGTTATTCTTTTACACCCTCTTTTTCTGTTCTAAAGAGCTGTTACACTTTTAAAGCTAAACATACATGTTTAAGGCTGATGACACAATGAACAGTAAGTCAATACCAAAGTGTGTCTGTCTTATTTGTGTTGCTACATAAGCCCTTCCATTACTCATAAAACACCACTGCTACATGACTAGCTACTCTCTGGTCAGAAAACTGTTTTAACAGTAAATCTGATTTAACACAAGGACATTTACATGAGGCCAATATTTGATTGTTGTACTTTCCACCATTTGTTCACAAAGTCTGCTTGTGACAATAAAAAGATTAGCAATTGAGTATGTTTTTGTTTTGGTCACTTTAAGGTCAAACTAGTTGAACTATCTCCTTAAGCTGTTTACAAGTCACCATATACGTCAAGGTGTAGGCCTTTATTTCATTATTTGAAATGGCTAATGAGTGTCTGAAAATCTCAAAGAGGCTAATGAGTGTATATGCTGTGATTTCTTACATGACTTTTAAGTTATTTCTAACAAAAGGTTGTCCATGCAGAAATAAACATTGTGAACTCAATTGATGAGGTTAAGCTTGCCTTGTGTAATCACATGGGATATTTTTACATCTGCTCTGCAAGCCTATGTGTCTAGATTACACTAATCTTGCATAAATAGTGGAACAGGATAGGGATAATACTGTGCCACTAAAGGACTATAGCCTTTATTATGGACTGGCACACTAGAACTACGGCAAGGTAGTAATAGAATGGTTTTTAAAGTGATAGCTCAGCTCCATGAGTTATAGTGTGATAAATGTGTAGATCTCTATAACCAAGGTAATGGGAATGTAGTTAAAGGGGCAATTCACTGCATTTTAACCTCAAATCCATCAGACCTGAGTTCAAATACTATTTACTGTATTTTAATTAGTATCAAATACATTTCGAAACAAGTATTTGACAAAGTTTCTTTGAAAATACAAATAGTTTAGTATTGGAATGTATTTGAAAATATTTTAAATAATTGCTTAAATAACATTAGCAAGTTCAAAATGAGTTCAGCCTGGATCAACAGTGGGTCAGCATGGATCTCCGAAGGAAAGACCTCAGCAATAGTGGGTGGAATTGAAATCATGAAGCGTGAATGTTTGGTACACTAAGTGTATATTGACTAGATACTAACAATGAAAATACATGTATTTTAAAAAGCAAGGCAGTTGGGAGGCAAGATGAGGTGGGATCATTCTAAACAATGAAAAGCAGATATGCGTGTGAACTAGTTAACACAGCCACAAAGTCAAAATTGGCTAGCCTATATTAGGAATGTGTACAATATGCAACATTAGTGCTAATGATCTGGACTAGAAATCAGTAAACAAATGTAAATGACACACAAAAAGTAGTAGTTTCATGCATGTATTTATCTAGTACTAGATTTATTTATAAAATACTGTATACACAGGAAATGATGACAACAAAATAATTGCTGGACTCACCATAAGATAGAAATACAATCTCATGATCCATCAAGACAAACATTAGAGCTGTTCTGCAAGTCTGAGGCTCATCCATTTGTTACCACCTATAAGAGGCAAATCAGCTGTTTCTTTTGGATGAGTATAAAATGTATGTCAAGTCTATTCTCAACTACATTAAGTGGCACAGTCTGTGAGCGTAGAGAGAACAACAGAGCCCAATCATTACATGTCAGTACAGTTTAATGTCCATTTGGTGAAAGAAGTGTGTCTTCAAAAGCAGTCAATGTAGAGCATCAGACAAGGGTAGAAATTAGAGGGCAGGAAGTGCAGCATGAGGGAAGTCTCTATGCAGGGCCCACAGAAGACACTTCTGTCTTGCTTGTTGACACAGAAGTCTCATCCTCAGGGGCTGCTATGCCTACAGCAGCCAGCATGCAGTTACGGAACTGTACAGAGAGAGTGAGACCACAATGTCAGAGATGGAAGAGTCAAGATGCTAGAGTACTAGCACAGACAGTAGAAATTACTTTTATGATATAAGTAGGCTTATGTTGTTGGTGACCTGTGACCAACCTATTTGATGAACACTAAAAAGGAAAGACCAAAATCCCATGGTACCAACCTGTTTGTTCATCAGCACATAGATGACTGGGTTGAAGATGGCTGAGCTCTTTGAGAAGAAGGCTGGGACAGCCATGAACTGGGCAGTGAACGCAGCTCCTTTGTTGAAGAAGATCCAAGCAGCAACAGAGGCATAGGGGGTCCAGGCAATCAGAAAACCCATAACCATTAGGAGGCACATACGTGTCACTTCCTTCTCAGCTTTCTGGGTGGATGCTGAGTCCTGCTGGGAAGCTGCCGCCTGAAAATGAAGAGAAGCAAGATAAATGCTTGTGTGACTTATTAGAAATCATATCCTTAGCACAAGAATCCAAATGCTACGACTTTGTGAGTCTGCTAGTTACATTTTCTGTGTCTAAGAACAACATACCGCCTTGACTGTGAGGACAAGGCTTCCATACGTGAAGGCAATGATGAAGACTGGAACCATGAAGTGGCAGACAAACATGTATATGACATATGAGTCATTGTTGTAGCCTGGACTCAGAGTATAGTAGTCAGGTCCACATGAACACTGCATGCCCTCAGGGATGTATCTATGAGGGAAAGTCAGTTGATGAGACCGTTTTAGATTATACATTATTAGAAGATCATCAGTGTTAACCTTGACTAACAACCAAAATCTCTACAGAAAATATTTCGGTATGTCGACAAAACAAAATACACGAGACAAGGTGGGATCTTTTTGTGTCTGTAAAATTAATTATACGAAGAAATGCCGGTGGAAAAGCTTTTACAAGCAAATATTTATATAATAACCATCGAAGTAAACTTGGAGTCACGCAATGACATGTTGTGTGGTCCCCTCCACTATGACTCATCGCTAAAGCATGCACTTTATTAGGTTACAGATTCAATAAATGATGATGAACTTCAGAGGGTGGTGAAAGCGCAAAGTGATGAGCGTGATGCTTCTTTCCAATAAATAGCAAAGGTCTTATTCTGGTGACATGATAATTGATGCTTAGGCTGTCGTTTGACAAATAATAATAATCTCATCATTTAGGCTATATGTGTGCTCTAGCCAACTGCGTGCCAATACCACTCATTATATGACACAACATTTTTTGTGAGAAAACCATCAGTAGAGTTGAAAATGCGATGGAAACCCATTTAACTTGTATTTTTTATTTGGCAAACATGGAATTTAACCGCAAAAGGTATTTTATGTGAACTTCGTCATCCCGCGAACCTTTTATCTACAACAAGTCAATTTGATAGAAATACATCATTGGTGGGAAAATGTGTGTATTGTTTTAATACAGATTTTAGAATATTCGCATGGAAATCTGTCGCCAATTGGATGGAAACCTAGCTAATGTCACTAAAATGCAACAACACAAAAAAGCCTTTTTTTTTTGCTAGAGAATACCATGATTGACCAAATGCATTATATGTGTGATGCATTGTATGTGTCACGTTCCTGACCTGTTTTCTGTTAGTTTGTGTATGTGTTAGCTGGTCAGGACGTGAGTTTGGGTGGGCAGTCTATGTTTTCTGTTTCTATGTTGGTTTAAGGGTGACCTGATATGGCTCTCAATTAGAGGCAGGTGGTTTTCATTTCCTCTGATTGAGAGCCATATTAAGGTAGGTGTTTTCACACTGTTTGTTTGTGGGTGGTTGTCTTCCGTGTCTGTATGTTATTTCGTACCACACGGGACTGTTTCGGTKTGTATGTAGTCTGTTCCTGTTCGTGCGTTCTTCGTGTCTATGTAAGTTCTCATGTTTAGGTCAGTCTACGTCGTTTGTTATTTTGTATCATTTCAAGTGTAGTTCGTGTTCGTTTTTTCGTCTTGTCAATAAATTCATTATGTATTCACAACCCGCTGCACCTTGGTTCAATCCCTGCTCCTCCTCTTCGGATGAAGAGGAGGAGGACAGCCGTTACAGTATGTAACCTATTATTGTCTTTACATCATTGTTTGATCTCATCTCATAGACATTACACCTAAATTTATAATGAGTGTGTAATTGATGTGATTAAAAGATCAGACAATTATATGAATTGCAACTTGCAACATAAGGGGATGGTTTCTCTTAAGCCTTCTACTGGATTAGAAAGTGTGGTCAATAAAGAGTCTCTATTGAAATAGCTTTTTAGTCCAGGACTAAGCTTAATCTGTATCAGAGAAATGTAGTATCTTTGTGTTTTACTTTTATATCATATGACATGCACTGTACCTGGACCAGCCTACCAGTGGGGGAACAGCGCAAGTGGCAGCCATCACCCAGGTGAATGCAACACCAGCACCAGCATGGGCGACACTGAACTTGAAGCTGCCCATGGGCTTGCAGACCACAATGTATCTCTCAATTGCCAGCACCACCAGAGACCACAGAGCCACCTGACCTTGAATTGAGAATAGGGAAGAGATTTGTTTTTGCTTGTCCTGCATTTGTTAGGTAAAAGAGGTTGGAGCATGGAGATGCAAACAACAGAGAAGGGGATCTAATTGCTGCATAATATGGACTGTAACTTAATGGATCTTACGATACAACGTTATTTCTAAATGACCAGACTATTATTTCATTAAATCTAAATTATTTAATCTTGATTGAGACTATCCAAGTATATTTGACAAAAATCTAAATGCATACACAATCCGTGAACTTTATTGAAACTACTTCTTCACATGTTAAACAATGAAGTCAAGAAAACTATTTTGCTGTGAACACTATTTAACTAATGTGCCATATGGGGAGAAGAATGGACAGCAGGAGAGTGAGCCTTTATGCTCTCGCCAACTTCATTGCTGTCATTGTAATGCCAATTCAATAAGAAACAGACTGGCATCCATGCTAGCCAAAGACAACAACCTGCACAAAAGATTTCTCACCTCCAAGTGTAGCCATGAATCCCTCAATGGCACAGCCCAATGGTCCCCAGATGAAGTAACCATTGACAGCAGATGTGATGGTGATGGTGAATCCAAAGAGGACCATGATCAATCCAGCCAGAGCCAAGTTGACCAGGATGAAGTTCAGAGGTTGCTGGAGCTTCTTGTTTGTGGCTGTGACATACAAGGTCAGACCGTTGATGGGGAATCCAAAACAGATCAGGAAAAACATGTAGACAGCAAGCAGATAGAATTGCCATGGATCCGCCAAGTAGTACTGAGGGTATAGAAAAGGACTCCTTACAAGCCCAGTCCGGTTGGACATGGGGATGTAGAAGTTGTTGCCCTCAGTGCCGTTCATTTTGAGTAAATGGACGGGTGGTAAGGTGAAGAAAAAGTTGATTAATTTGGTCAACCCTGTCAACCCTGTCTCCTTGGATGCAGCAACTCTCTTATGCAAATGTTGTCTTGAGATTGATTTTATACAGTTTTGTGGAGGCTGCTTTCAGGGGATTTAAAATCTGTTAATTAGATTAGTCTGGGATTATGCGAATCAAAGTCTTATAGTTTACTAACCTCTGATTCCAGGGGATTTGGATATTTATTCATAGGCCTTTGAAGTGTCTATGATAATACAAGTTGTAGAGACATTTCCCAGGTTGGTATAAAAAGAACAGAAAGGCTGTATATGCACCCAATTATTCCCTTTATTTTATTGATTTGTTTGTTTATTTGTTTGTCTGTTTTTGCACTCAGCACCCCTAAAACACAATCATTTCAAAACATTTAAATCACACTAAATTGTCAGTTTACCTCGAAGGTCAATGTATAGACTTGTAGTTGAGTAAGAGATTGCACATTTTAATTTATAAACCCAATTATACATCTTATAAATAACTTCAGTCAAATATGTCCACAAAAACACTACTAAAATTCTAATATGAAGTGAAAATATACAGCAACTAAGATTGCCTGTAGGCTGGGTCCTTTATGCTGTGGTTTGTTGAGCTGATAAATGTATATACAGTAGCCTATAAAAGCATTCACAACGTACAGTATGCAGCAAAAGTGGGCATAGATCTTTGGTGTTCTCAAATAAAATCTATACGTTATACTGTTATTCAATTCTGCCACATTGTGAGATGGGGGTCATATTATGTTCACTTGATAATATATAATAATATATTACCATTAATATATAATACAAAATAATATATACCATTTAGTACACTATTTTATCCAAAGCAACTTACAGTAGTGTGCAGACCTGGGTTCAAATACATGCATATTGTATGTCAAGTACATAAACTCAGCAAAAAAAGAAACGTCCTCTCACAGTTAACTGTGTTTATTTTCAGCAAACTTAACATGTGTAAATATTTATATGAACCTAACAAGATTCAACAACTGAGACATGAACTGAACATGTTCCACAGACATGTGACCAACAAAAATGGAATAATGTGTCCCTGAACAAAGGGGGGTCAAAATAAAAAGTAACAGTTAGTATCTGGTGTGGCCACCAGCTGCATTAAGTACTGCAGTGCATCTCCTCCTCATGGACAGCACCAGATTTGCCAGTTCTTGCTGTGAGATGTTACCCCACTACCACCAAGGTACCTGCAAGTTCCCGGGCATTTCTGGGGGGAATGGCCCTAGCCCGCACCCTCCGATCCAACAGGTCCCAGACGTGCTCAATGTGATTGAGATCCGGGCTCTTTGCTGGCCATGGCAGAACACTGACATTCCTGTGTTGCAGGACATCACACACAGAACGAGCAGTATGGCTGGTGGCATTGTCATGCTGGAGGGTCATGTCAGAATGAGCTTGCAGGAAGGGTACCACATGAGGGAGGAGGATGTCTTCCCTGTAACGCACAGCGTTGAGATTGCCTGCAATGGCAAAAGCTCAGTCCGATGATGCTGTGACACACCGCCCCAGACCATGATGAACCCTCCACCTCCAAATCGATCCCGCTCCATAGTACAGGCCTCGGTATAATGCTCATTCTTTCGACGATAAATGAGAATCCGACCCATCACCCCTGGTGAGACAAAACCGTGACTCGTCAGTGAAGAGCACTTTTTGCCAGTACTGTCTGGTCCAGCGACGGTGGGTTTGTGCCCATAGGCGACGTTGTTGCCGGTCGGTGATGCCTGGTGAGGACCTGCCTTACAACAGGCCAACAAGCCCTCAGTCCAGCCTCTCTCAGCCTATTGCGGACAGTCTGAGCACTGATGGAGGGATTGTGCGTTCCTGGTGTAACTCGGGCAATTGTTGTTGTCATCCTGTACCTGTCCCGCAGGTGTGATGTTCGGCTGTATCGGTCCTGTGCAGGTGTTGTTACACGTGGTCTGCCACTGCGAGGACGATCAGCTGTCCATCCTGTCTCCCTGTAGCGCTGTCTTAGGCGTCTCACAGTACGGACATTGCAATGTATTGCCCTGGCCACATCTGCAGTCCTCATGCCTCCTTGCAGCATGCCTAAGGCACATACACACAGATGAGCAGGGACCCTGGGCATCTTTCTTTTGGTGTTTTTACAGAGTCAATAGAAAGGCCTCTTTAGTGTCCTAAGTTTTCATAACTGTGACCTTAATTGCCTACCATCTGTAAGCTGTTAGTGTCTTAACGATCGTTCCACAGGTGCATGTTCATTAATTGTTTATGGTTCATTGAACAAGCATCGGAAACAGTGTTCAAACCCTTAACAATGAAGATCTGTGAAGTTATTTGGATTTTTACGAATTATCTTTGAAAGACAGGGTCCTGAAAAAGGAACGTTTCTTTTTTTGCTGAGTTCATTTTCTGTGCATTTAAGTATTTTCAAATACACTGGCCAAAGTTTCTGAATGTCTACCAAATACTTCCAATGGTAATTGAAACAATTTTTAAATATTGTTTTTCAAAGACATTTAAAATATCCATTAAATATTCTGCTATAGAAATACATTAAAGAAATCCATAAACTAGTATGTTGGAGCCCCCTTGTTGTCCTAAGCTCATCTTAATTTGAATGCAAGGCAAACTGGGTGTGGGCTTCTAGGGGTAAAGCATTAGTATTTGAAAGTACACTTTTCAATGTGTTTGACTATTTTCAACTCCACAGCCAAAAACAACTACAGTCATGACTGAAATTATTGGCACCTGTGAAAAAGTTCATGATGCCATTGACCTTAATTAATTAACAAGGGCCCCAGGACCAGTGGAAGCAAAATATCTCCATAACATCAAAATATCTCCATAACATCAAAGATTCACCACCATATTTCATAGTAGGTAGTTCTTTGCATCCTTTTTTCGATGTCGATGTTTGGCATCGAACGAAGGATGCAAAGACCACCATGCCTACTGTAAAATATGGTGGTGGATCTTTGATGCGGTGTGGCATATCACATCAGGGTCACCACTTGTAGTGCTAAGCGATATTTTAAGTATCACTAATATGTCTGAATTCAGACATAGTTTAGCAAGAAACTGATACAATTCAATATTGTATGAATAGCTTTCATGTCTACCAATATTGACTCGTATGAGTTTCTTGCTAACGTGTGTCTATGAATATTAAAGGTTATGTATCTATCTTGTAGTTGTGTGTTGCCTACCAACCTTGTTGGTTATGTATCTGTAATGTACTGTGTTGAAGCCTCAGGGGTGAGGGGTCAGCTTGCAATTGACTGTCTCAAGGACAAATAAACATTATTGAATAGAATTTAGCTTGAACGTGAGTTGAACAGAAACTGACCCCATTTCAGGTCAGTGAAAGGAAAAGCTACCTAAAAGTCAACAGTAAAATCTAGTAAAAGACTTAACTGACATAGCTTTTTTCCATTTAGTGACACACTAGCCACGTGTGACTTGTCACAATCAAGTGCAAATCAGAATATTTTCTTAACTGACTTTCTTGTGATAAATAAAGGTAAATATATGAATACAATCAAATGCTGTCTGTGAGTTACCAGCTGCTACACATCTGCACGTCTAAACATATTACTTGATTAGAAAAGCATTATTACACATGATTAGCTGTTTACAGCCAGGCGCCACTCGTAACAGCTAATTAAGACTTTCCTGCTACTCCATGAACATTTGGTGGTGGTGCAAATGGTTTTCATCATGTATGTTGWAGACACAATCCATCTCTATAGGAATAAAGTGTTGACTATGAACATACCATGCCATTGGAGGGCAGTATGAATTGAAGTTACACACTAAGAGATCCAGGTTAATAATACCAGCCAGTACATCTTACAGTATTGGTTCAAGCTGTCACGTTCGCTGTCTTCAAACTCCCTATCATAAATGAGCCAAGGCACAGCGTGCATGTAATTCCACATCTTTAATCGAAGTGAAACCTTTTCACAAAAAAAACAGGTAAACAGAATCAGAACGTGACGCAACCAAGGCGCACACAAACACTCAAAGAAAATAAATAATTACCCACACAGGTGGSAAAAAGGCTGCCTAAGTATGATTCCCAATCAGAGACAACGATAGACTAATTGCAGTCGCTGTACTCATAATATACAGGAGAACGATCGCCTTACGGTGACGATAGCTGTGCTGCAAGCCCAGCTTCAGACGCAATCATTAGGCAAGGGTAATTTCAGTGTAGGAAAGGATGAAACAGCGTCTGTGCCACCAGTAAGTWCAGATAGTAGTATAAATCCCCTCGCACAGTCCCCGCAGCTGGACAACTTTCTCATGGCTTCTGGAGGGAAATGCTGTAGGAATGCTCAACCGGTGTCGCTCATTCAGCCGACAGAAACTTTCAACCGGTTTTCCCCATTAAGCAGCGAGTCGGAGTCTGAGGCCGAGCCTTCTCTTGTCTCTACTCCTCCCGTTACGGGGTCTGAGACGCCGAAGCTTCCCACCATTAGCTCTGACAAATTGAAAACCCTAGTCATTGGCGACTCCATTACCCGCAGTATTAGACTTAAAACGAATTATCCAGCGATCATACACTGTTTACCAGGGGGCAGGGCTACCGACGTTATGGCTAATCTGAAGATGGTGCTGGCTAAAGCTAAAACTGGCGAGTGTAGAGAGTATAGAGATATTGTTATCCACGTCGGCTCCAACGATGTTAGGATGAAACAGTCAGAGGTCACCAAGCGCAACATAGCTTCAGCGTGTAAATCAGCTAGAAAGATGTGTCGGCATCGAGTAATTGTCTCTGGCCCCCTCCCAGTTAAGGGGAGTGATGAGCTCTACAGCAGAGTCTCACAACTCAGTCGCTGGTTGAAAACTGTTTTCTACCCCTCCMAAAAGATAGAATTTGTAGATAATTGGCCCTCTTTCTGGGACTCACCCACAAACAGGACCAAGCCTGGCCTGCTGAGGAGTGACGGACTCCATCCTAGCTGGAGGGGTGCTCTCATCTTATCTACCAACATAGACAGGGCTCTAACTCCTCTAGCTCCACAATGAAATAGGGTGCAGGCCAGGCAGCAGGCTGTTCACCAGCCTGCCAGCTTAGTCTGCCACTAGCATAGTCAGTGTAGTCAGCTCAGCTATCCCCATTGAGACTGTGTCTGTGCCTCGACCTAGGTTGGGCAAAACTAAACATGGCGGTGTTCGCCTTAGCAATCTCACTAGGATAAAGACCTCCTCCATTCCTGCCATTATTGAAAGAGATCGTGATACCTCACATCTCAAAATAGGACTACTTAATGTTAGATCCCTCACTTCAAAGGCAGTTATAGTCAATGAACTAATGACTTATCATAATCTTGATGTGATTGGCCTGACTGAAACATGGCTTAAGCCTGATGAATTTACTGTGTTAAATGAGGCCTCACCTCCTGGTTACACTAGTGACCATCATCCCCCGTGCATCCCGCAAAGTACACTGCTGGGAGAATGGGAGAATATGTGGCCAGGAACATCAAAAACCATGAATCATAATGGATTACAATGCCACAACAGAGGGGTGGACAATCTAGACAAACTGGGGACTGGCTACAGCTGCAAAAGAAGAACCCTAAGCTGGCCACTTGTGATATTCTTCAACATGTTGGACATCTCGGTGTACAACGCGTTTGCCATCTGGATGGCGTTGAACCCAGATTGGAACAGAGGGAAGGTCCAGAGGAGACAGCTCTTTCTTGAAGAGCTGGGCAAGGCATTGGTAAGACCTCAAATCCAGAGGAAGCAACATATCCCAAGGACACCATCTTCTGCAGCCATCGTGAGGAGGATTCAGGAGGAGGATGCTGGTGCCCCATCCGCCGACCCACAGAACCAACAACACCTGAAGTAAGTGTGATGTTGCATGTGTTTGTGTCTGACTCTCCTACCCTGGCCTGCTGTAACTATATATGTGAGTGAGTGAGTGAGTGGAGTGAGTGAGTGAGTGAGTGAGTGAGTGAGTGAGTGATGGTGAGTGAGTGAGTGAGTGGTGAGTGAGTGATGAGTAGTGAGTGTGAGTGAGTAGTGAGTGAGTGAGTGAGTGAGTGAGTGAGTGAGTGAGTGAGAGTGAGTGAATGTGAGTGAGTGAGTGAGTGAGATGTTAGCAAAATTCCTGAACTAAGTGTTTTCAGCATTCTAGATTGCAGCTGGTAGCAACAAGAAGCGCTGCGATGTGTGTGGACCCAAATAGGACAGGAAGACACAGTACACAAGTGCAAGAAATACATTTGCAACACCACCACCACACACACACAGTAAACTCTGTCCTTCATGTGGTGTGCAGACCGGCCTTAATTTGTGTTCAATGGGGCTCATTTATCGTGTCCATAAAATACTGTACGTAACATTTGTCCTTCCAATTTGCTCAGTTCAAAGAAAATAAATATCTATAGTAATTAAAATCTTGTTTCATTTATATTTGTTCAAGATAAACATGATTTATTCCACCCATCTCTTGATTACAATTTTTTTTTTTTATTAACAGCGATTTTATTGATAAATGTGATCGAGCAGAGGTAAATGGCAAATATTAACCGTGTATGCTGTCTATATCGCTTGCAATTGATATAAGTCAACATCTAAGTATTAACAATTTTTACTTAAATTGTTATGGCTGTATTGTTTTAAAAACCCAATAATGTTGTGGGTCCRTCAGACCTGCGAACATTGGGTGAATAACAAAAACATGAACACCACACAAGGGTTAAAAAACAAATGGAAGTATGGTTGTTTAAAGCCCCAATCTTTTTTTTATATCTCCTTGATTTAGCACAGACACTTCAAAACCATATGTTTTATGATACATTTTTGGGTTATTAGGTTGTTGTTACCATTTTACCATGTTCTTTCTCAGTTCATACCTGGTCATTTTACTATTTTGTGCATTTGAACTACAAATATTTTCTTGTTGAGTGCACGAACCACCAAACAATCAAAAACAAGAATTCAATGACACAGACACTTTTTGTACATGCATTAATTTATCTAGAATTACATTTTCAGTATTTATAAAATATTTAAAGCAAATTTTGACATACGGGCGGCCAACAAAGTCATTTCTAGCCTCACATAATACAAATGAAGTCTCAATCCCTCAAGACAGAACCATCAGAGTAGTTCACTATGGGCCGATTGAGACTTAGTAAATGTACATCTTTCCTACGCAATTCTCATAAGTTGGTATTCCGATTTACCTTATGCAGGTGCATAACAGGCTTTGCAAGTGTGGTTCCCTTCCGAGCACTGAATACATTTAATTAAACCGCTGAAAACCCTCCCACTTGCTGGTCAACAGATTTTCTTATGGACTGTTCATTCAACATGGTTATCATAAGCCATCCCTTTAAATACGGTTTACATTTAATTATAATTTTTGTCGACAGATACATCAAGACCACGGGTTCAGAATATAGGGCTAATGGAAGAAAGCCATCTAAATAGTGTATATGCATATTCGTCTCTGTTTCAGCGCCAACTGGTAGATAAAAAATATTCTGATGATGTAGATAATTTAAAAGCACCTCCTCCCAGCTGCCCACTGCACTGAGGCTAGGAAACTGTCCACCCCCGAAAAAATCTACGATAATCAATAATTTCAATAAGCATTTCTTATATACGGCTGGCCATGCTTTCCACCTGGCTACCCCAACCCCGGCCAACAGCTCAGCACCCCMTGCAGCACCTTCCCCCCACTTCTCCTTCACCCAAATCCAAAGAGCTGATGTTCTGAAAGAGCTGAAAAATCTGGATCCCTACAAATCAGCTGGGCAAGACAATCTGGAACCTCTCTTTGTAAAATTATCTGCTGAAATTGTTGAAAACCCCTATTAGTAGCCTGTTCAACCTCTCTTTAGTATCATCTGAGATCCCCAATGATTAGAAAGCTGTCGCGGTCATCACCCTCTTCAAAGGGGGAGACACTCTAGACCCAAACTGTTATAGACCTATATCCATCCTGCCCTGCCTTACTAAATTCTTCGAAAGCCAATTTAACAAACAGATCACCAACCATTTAGAATCCAACCGTACCTTCTCCACTAAGCAATCTGGTTTCCGAGCTGGTCATGGGTGTACCTCAGCCACGCTCAAGGTCCAAAACAATATCATAACCGCCATCGATAAAAGACAGTACTGTGCAGCCGTCTTCATCGACCTGGCCAAGGCTTTCGACTCTGTCAATCACCGCATTCTTATCGGCAGACTCAACAGCCTTGGTTTCTCAAATGACTGCCTCGCCTGGTTCACCAACTACTTCTCAGATAGAGTTCAGTGTGTCAAATCGGAGGGCCTGTTGTCCGGACCTCTGGCAGTCTCTATGGGGGTGCCACAAGGTTCAATTCTCGGGCTGACTCTTTACATAAATATTCAGACCCTTTGMTATGAGACTTGAAATTGAGCTCAGGTGCATCCTGTTTCCATTGATCATCCTTGAGATGTTTCTACAACTTGATTGGAGTCCACCTGTGGTAAATTCAATTGATTGTAAATTATTTGGAAAGGCACACACCTGTCTATATGAGGTCCCACATAGAGTTCCTCTGTGGAGATGTGAGAAACTTCCAGAAGGACAAACATCTCTGCAGCACTCCACCAATCAGACCTTTACGGTAGAGTGGCCAGACGGAAGCCACTCCTCAGTAAAAGGCATATGACAGCCCACTTGGACTCTCAGACCATGAGAAAAAATATTCTCTGGTCTGATGAAACAAAGATTGAACTCTTTGGGCTGAATGCCAAGCGTCAAGTCTGGAGAAAACCTGGCACCATCCCTACGGTGAAGCATGGTGGTGGCAGCATCATGCTATGGGGATGTTTTTCAGCGGCAGGGACTGGGAGACTAGTCAGGATCGAGGCAAAGCTGAACGGATTAAAGTACAGAGAGATCCTTAATGAAAACCTGCTCCAGTGTGCTCAGGACCTCAGACTGGGGTGAAGGTTCAACTTCCAACAGGACAACGAACATCTCTGGAGAGTCCTGAAAATAGCTGTGCAGTAACACTCCCATCCAACCTGCGCTTGAGAGGATCTGCAGAGAAGAAATCCCCAAATACAGGTGTGCCAATCTTGTAGCATCATACCCAAGAAGACTCGAGGCTATAATCACTGCCAAAGGTGCTTCAACAAAGCACTGAGTAAAGGGTCTGAATACTTATGTAAATGTGGTATTTCATTTTTTTAAATATAAATTAGCAAACATTTCTAGAAACCTGTTTTTGCTTTGTCATTATGGGGTATTGTGTGTAGATTTCTGAGGGGGGGGAAACGATTTGATCAATTTTAGAATAAGGCTGTAACCTAACAAAATGTGGAGAAGGTCAAGGGGTCTGAATACTTTCCGAATGCACTGTATGTCTTACCACCAAGTTAAAAAAACAATTGTTGAGCAACCCCTGAGAGGAGTATTAAAAAAAGGGGATGCTTCTTGGCTGAGGTGTACCTTCTTATACACAGTTACAGCGTGGTGCTTAGACGTGTTTTGTATCTTAATATGGCCTTTCCGTGTATACATTAACTTATTGAGCAAATCCATGGTGACATTATAGGTTAAACACAGAGCTTAGTGTCACTGTCAGCACAATCAATCACCGATATCTGACACCAACAGTGACTGTCAGGCACATAAGAGCAGCTTAGAAAGAGGAAATAGATTGCAGAGAGGATTCAGAGTCCCAAAAGACAACAGAAGACTCTGTGCATGGCCCAGAGAAGACAGTCCTGTCTTGCTTGTTGACACAGATTAATCCCCCTTATCACCCATTGAGTTCTTGCCATAGTCAGGGTGTATGAAACTGTAGAGAAARWATAAGGATCAAAAGCCAGGGAATAGATACAGAATTGTACAGACCTGACCATTAAGAGGAATTAGTACTATATCAAACACTTTTTTGGTAGCACCTTGCACCTTGTGTATAAATAATAATATTTTTGGTAGCACCTAACGTGTGACCAACTGTGAACAAACATGAATTGTCATTGAGGAATAATYATATTTTTGTACATAGTCCAGTCAAAAACATTCAATGACACAAATCTTTTCATGCATGCATTTATTAATCTAGAATAACATTTTCATAAGAAGTATTTATAAAATGTATTCAGCAAATGATAATATACAAGTGGCCAACAAAAGCCACACGTATGTAGCCTCACATTGTACCAATTAAATCTCTATCCTTCATCGTCAAAGTATGAAAGTAGTTCAGTATGTCATTCCAAGCTCAACCATTCACAAWAGGTATCTTTCCACCTCAGCTATGATTTGGTATGTATGTCACCCTCTTAACATAAATGACAGTCAATATACCAAGTGCAGATTTTTGAAAGAGTAGAGACGCCTTGATGTGTGCAGTGTAATTACATTTATATTTTAGTAATTAGGCAGACGCTCTTCTCCAGAGCGACTTACTGTACAGGAGGAATTAGAGTTAAATGCGTCGCTCAATCAAGGGCACACCGACATATTTTTCACCTAGTTGGCTAAGGGATTCGGACAAGTGACGTTTCGGGTACTCGCTCAACGCTCTTAACTGCTATGCTACCTGCCCCCACCAATAATTGTCAAGAATCCACTTTGTGTCACAGTAGCATGACTTGCCTTTTAGTAGTATTGCAGTTCATTAATGCAGGTGTTGCTCAGAGAGGAATTGTTTGTCTCACTTTGAAGAGTGCCCAAAGCTACGGAGCTAAAACAAACCTTCAAGTGGTTCGTCATGAAAACTCTTGAGGATTTACCTTGCTGAAAAAAATGAAAAATCACAACTTGAATGTTCTCCTGTGCTTCGGTGGTCTAAGGAAATGCAACATATATTGCACAATAAAAATGGGCTATGTTAGATTATGCAATGTTTTGTGTTTTGAGGACTGCACTGTAAGAGGGCATCTTTTGTTTAGAAAATCAATCTACCTAATTGAAAATATGCCAGTCCATGTAAAAAATGTAATCCTTTGAAGTTGTTATGCAGGGCCCACAGAGGACACTTCTGTCTTGCTTGCTGACACAGAGGTCTCATCATCAGCTCCTGAACTAATTCCTACAGCAGCCAACATGCAGCTACGAAACCTGTAGAGAGAGAAGGATAATTAGAGATATAGATTGTTAGCATTTTTCACTTTGCCCAACATGAAGCATTGTTTATTGATGCAGAAAAGGAGAGCCCAAAATACACTGTATACAAAACATTAAAGACACCTGCTCTTTCCATGACATAGACTGTCCAGGTGAAAGCTATGATCCCTTCTTGATGTCACTAGTTAAATCTACTTCCATCAATGTAGTCGAAGGAATTTTAAGCCTTGAGACATTTGATACATGGATTGTGTGGGTGCCATTTACAGGGTGAATGGGCAAGTTAATATATTTAATTTCTTTGAACAGGTTATGGTAGTAGGCGCACCGGTTTGTGACAAGAACTGCAACGCTGCTGGGGTTTTCACACTCAACATTTTCACGTGTGTGGGGGGGATGTTTGGTATAGTCAGTGTTTGTTACCAACCTGTTTGTTCATCAGCACATAGATGACTGGGTTGAAGATGGCTGAGCTCTTTGAGAAGAAGGCTGGAATAGCCATGGCTGTGGCTGTAAAGGCAGCTCCTTTGTTGAAGAAAATCCAGGCAGCAAAGCTGGCATAGGGGGTCCAGGCAATCAGGAAAACACAACCATCAGGATGCACATACGTGTCACTTCTCTTCTCAGTTCTGGGTAGATGCTGAGTCCTGCTGGGAAGCTGCAGCCGTGAAAAAAAAAAAGGGAAACACATGAACTCAGATAATCAGGTAATGTTTGATAAAAAAGTATGGGCAAGTATATCTCAACTACATTCAACCACGAATATCGGTGATTAATTGTTGTGTTTAGGAAAAAGGGATTAGACCAAACTGTCTGTCTGTCAGCAGTGTACTAGTATTAACCGTCATACCGCCTTGACTGTGAGGACAAGGCTTCCATACGTGAAGAAGATGGTGACGACAGGAACACAGAAGTGGCAGGTGAACATGTAGATCACATATGATTCATTGTTGAAGCCTTCAGCCAAGGTGTAGTAATCAGGTCCACATGAGCACTGCATACCCTCAGGAATATATCTATGTGGGAAAGTCAATAAATGACCCTGTTTTAAAATATTTTACTTTAAAATGTATAAAAGGTTATCACAGTTATTCATTTGATGAAGTATWTTAATTGTAAACTCCCATCTGAAAGACCATTACTGTAAATACTATACTTGTCAAATGTATTAATCAGATCATTGACTTAGATGCTGTATAACTATACTTATGCAGTATAATCCAATGAGATTGTTTTTGCCCTKTYTYAGWGCCAAATCCAATCCTGAAGGGCAGAATGTTGAGAGGCTATTGTCAGCATCCTAAAAAATCAAACTCACTACTAAAAACATTACTTCCACCTCAAGKGGTGATCTCACCAGATCAGATCACAATCTTTCCCAAAACATTCCTGGCCACTATGATTGGATCTTGGAGAACCAGAAACGATTTTAAATGCAGATGTAAATATAATTCATTATTTCAAATAGAGTTTTCACCTTATTTGAAAGAAGARGTGGTCAGTTTACTGTGCCAGTTAAGTTTTATGAATAACATTGTAACAAYAATGAGAGAACTGAGAGGCAAAGACTGACAAGAGCTACTGTMCAGTACTGTAGTAGAGAACTAAACAAGCRCTCCCATTTTATTGAAATGGGGGAAGGGTGGCAGATTGCCTGCAGATTGCTTGCCTGCCCTCTCTACAGGGTCCAAACAGTACCAAACCAATATCAATCATTTACTTCTCATCCAGTTATGCATTAACTAATCAGACTGGGTATTTAACACAGTTTGKAATTTATCTATCCATTGTGGGTGAATCTTAACTTCCACTTATCTCAAATATTCACTTAGTCTCCYATTGAAATCACCGCACGACAAAGTGAAACTTAAGTGGAAGTTGCGATTCCAGAACCAGCAACTGCCATTTGTGGTGAGCAAGATGAGATACCCCCTTCAATGTAARGCTCTGTGAGACCTCTTATTAATCAAAGTTTTGAGTTACCTAGACCAACCAACCAATGGGGGGGCAGCACAGGCCATTGCCATGACCCAGGTGAATGCACATCCGGCACCAGCGTGGGTGGTAGTGAACGTGAAGCTGCCCATGGGCTTGCAGACCACAATGTATCTCTCATGCAAAACCACCGAGACCAAGAGCAACCTGACCTAGAAGTGAGGACAAGGAAAGTGAGTAATTATGACTTGTTTTTCATTTGGTTGCTTAGACTGTTCTTCCAGCATCTCCATCAATGTGTGTACCTCAACAATTAATATTTTTAGACAGGATTGGTTGCTTATATCAGTCGGTTTGTTCAGAATAAATTGTTTGACTTAAATAATAGCAACAAATAACTAGAAATTGACCTAGTTTGGCTATTACACATAATACGCTTTTACCAGTGAGACCGCGCGTGAGGACACCCACTATTCACAGTCATAGAATGTACATTTTTCCCTAATTCCATTAGTTATGAGAAAAGTCTGTCTAGTAAGAACAATACACATTGTCTTATGTGTGTTTGTGTGGGTGGGGGGGGGATGTATGTGACTAGATGCTTCTTGTTACTCTCCAGTGTAGCATGAAACCTCAATGGCACAGCATAGGTTTCCAACAGACGAAGTAGCATTGAACAGCAAGATGTAATGGTGATGGTGAATCCAAACATTACGCATCGATCATTCCTAGCTGCAGCCAAGTTGACCAAGAATGAAGCTTGAGGGTTGCTGGAGCTTTCTTGTTTGTCGTGTGAGCATACAAGGTGCAGACCGTTGATGGGGAATCCAACACAGATCAGGAAAACATGTAGACAGCAAGCCAGATAGAATTGCCATGGATCTGCACAGTAGTACTGAGGGTATTCAAAGGGACTTCTTACAAGTCCAGTCCTGTTGGCACTGGGATGTTAGATTGTTTCCTTCAGTGCCATTCTGCATCTTTAACCAGGGAGTGGTTGAGATGAACAAGTGGAGAATCTGCTCTAGCTTGCAGTCTAAGTGTTTCTGGCTCCTTTATTATCCTGGGCATGCTCTGGGTATGTTTATATACCCTTCTAAGCAGCCTCATCGGGATCAACTGGTGATCCCTGGTGATCAAGGAGAGTACACGTGGAGGGGGAGGGGGGGTGGGGCACGTGGGGAGACGGGCGGGGGATTTGAATGAGAGTGATTGGATAATTGGTCTTGTCATAATCACCTAGATCAAGGGTAGGCAACCCTGGTCCTGGAGTTCCGCTGGCATTTCATGCTATTGATTTATCTGACATGGAAGACCAGGTGTTTCAATTTAGGCAATCACTGAACTGATCAATTTTGGTAAGTATGGGTTTAGTTTGGGTTCTGTTCTATATATAGAAACCAGTTTTATTCACACAGCATGACAGACAGAGCTGATGCAGTCACTCTGTCACTACCATAACACGCAGCCTCTACTGAGAATGAATGTGTGTGTGTGTGTGTGTGTGTGTGTGTGTGTGTGTGTGTGTGTGTGTGTGTGTGTGTGTGTGGTTGTGCGTGTGTGTGTGGTGTGTGTGTGTGTGTGTGTGTGTGTGTGTGTGTGTGTGTGTGGCCAGTCATTCGGGATTTTAATGAGAGAGATCTGGTAATTGGTCTGCTCAGAATCACCTAGATGATCTTATTGCAAAACATATACAGTACCAGTTAAAAGTTTGGACACACCTTCTCATTCAAGGTTTTTTTATTCATTATTTTCTACATTGTAGAATAATAGTGAAGACATCAAAACTATGAAATAACACTTTTGGAATCATGTATTCACCAAAAAAGTGTTGAACAAATCAAAATATATTTTAGATTTTAGATTCTTCAAAGGCTTCAAGGGCTTTCTTCTGTATCCCACCCCTACACAACTGGCTCAAATTCACTTTTAGCAAGGCACACCTGTCAATTGAAAAATWTTCCAAGTGACTACCTCATGAAGCTGGTTGAGAGAATKCCAAGAGTGTGCAAAGCTGTCATCAAGGCAAAGGGTGGCGACTTTGAAGAATCTMAAATCTAAAATATATTTTCATTTGTTTTTGGTTACTACATGATTCCATATGTGTTATTTCATAGTTTTGATGTCTTCACTATTATTATACAATGTAGKAAATAGTCAAAATAAAGAAAAACCCTTGAATGAGTAGGTGTGTCCAAACGTTTGACTGGTACTGCATATTTGGTATCCAGTTTCAAATTTGGGAGGGGGTTTAACATTTAGGGATTGAGGGCTGTCGCCAAAAATATAATGTTGAGAGGGAAATAGTGCTGTTTGTTTTTACCTGAAAATGAAGTTAACCACATGTCACCATCTGCAGTAAAAAGGCAAATATACGTAATTTGAGTAAGATTCCATAGGATACTGTTACAGGATCAGCACTTTTCAAAAGAGAAATAGGGCATAATGMTTTATCTCAATCAGCCAGGCAGTTAGCAGAACAGGTTTATATGATTTGGATTTAGATTCAGTTAGCCAATTTTTTTGACAACTACCTAACTACMTTTTCTAGTAGGCTTAAATTGAAGATTTGGCAAATAGGAGTGGCAATATCSTCCGCTATTATMCTCAGTAATTTCCATCCAGATTGTCAGACCCCGGTGGCTTGTCATTGTTGATAGACAACAACAAAAAATGTCACCTCTTCCACRMTGACTTTACGGAATTCAGAAGCACAATGCTTGTCTATCATAATTTGGTCAGATATACTTGGATGTGTGGTGTCAGCGTTTGTTGCTGGCATGTCATCCCTAAGTTTGTTTTTTCTTGCCARTGAAAAATTCATTAAAGTAGTTGGCAATATCAGTKGGCTTTGTGATGAATTAGCCACCTTATTCAATGAATGATGGAGGCGAGTTGTATTTTTCCCCAAAAATGTAATTTAAGGTACTCCAAAGCTATTTACTATCATTCTTTACATAGTGCGTGTTTGTATGTTGAGCCAAAGTAAGCTTTATAGTTAAAATGTATAKATGTATATTTAATGCAGCTTTCAGGATCTACCAAAATATGGTTTTGGTTTCTGGTACAACTATCAGTTCCTTTCTGACTGGGTCTTGCTTGTTATCTACAGCCAAAACATATTTTGAATGAAAAACACCCACTTACATTGCATGCTTAATGTTTAATGGTTGTATATAGTATGATAATCTCAATTCTCATCTTGAATGCTGCAGGTTAGCTAGCAACAAGTAACATAAAAAAAGTTACAGACGCACAAATACTATACCCCTCCTAAAATGATAACCTCCCCTGTTATTGTAATGGTGAGAGGTTAGCATGTCTTGGGGGTATGTAACTTTCTCACTCATCATTATTCATGATTCCTTCAGGACTATCAATCAATAATCATCCATATTAGCGTAGAAGTGTTAAGAAACATATTATATTTTTTATTTACAATAAAAGTGACTCCAAAATGACACAATACATTATTCACCATTCAATTATATTGTGAACAGAAAAATCTGAAATACAACCAAAACAAACAGCAAATGCATCCAACAAGTTTGTAGAGTCACAAGCCTGGTGTAATCATTGCCTGCTAGGAATATGGGACCAAATACTAAACTTTTGACTACTTTATTACACATAAGTGAATTTGTGCCAATACTTTTGGTGCACTAAAATGGGGGAGCTATGTACAACAAGTGCTGTAATTTCTAAATGGTTCACCAATATGGATGAAAATACCCCAACATTTTATCTGACACTCTGCACTTGAACCTCATAGTCTTTGTTTGATTTCAAATTCAAACTTTTGGAGTAAAGAGCTAAAATAAGAAAACACGCTTCACTGTCCCAATAATTACGGMGGGCACTGTATTTGTCCTACATTTGAATGTTTTTACAAAATATTTACAGCATTTTATTCATGGCCCCCCAAAAATTCACAAAATATCATACATTGGAAAAGGTATCAGAGAATGAGGACCAAATGTCAGTGAACAAGGTACTACATACAGACACAGGATATGACCACCAACATGTGACCAACTGGGGTTCAACCTGGGTCTCAAGCATGACACAAGACAGCGTCGTTAGTTTTGGGAGGTACTGTAACACAACTCTTCAGGACAGATTTTTCCGAACCACCTCTGAAAATAAGGACGAAGACCWCAGGAGAAAGACTTTTGTTTTACAGTTTGTGTTTGTAACACAACTCTTCAGGCCAGATTTCCCCAAACCACCTCTGAAAATAAGGATGATGACCTCAGGAGAAAGGATTTTGTTATAAGGCATTTATAAAATAAATCTCTTAAAATGGTCACTGATCAGTGAGTTTGTATCATAACATTACTATGGTCTTGATCAATCATTTGGGCGTATTTCCAGATACAACATTTCATGATTTGGCTGATGAATCGTTTGTAAAGTGATCAGCTAAACAAATTGAAATAGCAAAGTAAAAAAAAAGAAATGAATTAACTGTATAAATAAATACATTAATTATGCATCCATTTATTTGTCCCATCCTACATTGTCTGTTTTTTTATGAAGTATGTACATTATTAGATTCATGTCCTATAAGTTACATATACTGTAAATACATGTTTATTCAATGGTCTCTTAGAATGCATCCAAGTGCAGACAACAAAATCAAGATTGCGACATCCATTTAAATAAAGTTCCACATATGTCTTACCACCAAGTAAAAACAACTYGGTTGAGCAACCTSAGAGGAGCATTAAAAAAGGAYGCTTCTGGGCTGGGGTGTAACTTCTTACATATTGTTACAGTGTGGTACTTAGCTGTGTTTAGAGTAGAATTTCAGACGTGTTTCATATCTTAAAACCATTTCCTGCATTCAAATAACCTAGTGGCCTCATGGGTGGAATGTCATTAATATTTTTCATAATTTAACAATTAATATTGTTTCTATGTCAAACTGTTTTGCTATATTTCAGTCTTCTGTGATGTATATAAAGTTTTGGGATACAAACTCAAAATTGAATACATTTCAACTCTACATCTGATATGGTACAGGTGTCTTCTTTTTTGTAAGCCAATACCTATATGTGTGAGGTGTATACTTTTGTTTCAAAGTAAATTTGTTTAAGACTACCAATAAGCAGCGTGTGTGACCCTGATTTAGCCCAYTGCAGTAAAAGGTTAATATGGCCTTTCCGTGTATACATTAGCTTGTTGAGAAAATCCATGGTGACACTATAGGTTAAACACAGAGCTTAGTGTCACTGTCAGCACAATCAATCACCGATATCTGACACCAACAGTGACTGTCAGACACATAAGAGCAGCTTAGGAAGAAGTAAATAGAATGAAGAGAGGATTCAGAGTCCCAGAAGACTTGGCCCAGAAGAGAAGAGTMCTGTCTTGCTTGTTGACACAGAAGAAGCCCCCTCATCACCCATTGAGTTCTTTCCACAAAACAACATGGCCAGCATGTATGAATCTGTAGAGAAAGAATAAGGACCACATGCCAGGGACTAGATACAGACTMTTGTATAGGACATGGCAATTAAGATGAATTTGCAATAAATGAATTACTTATTTGGTAGTACCTTGTGTATAAATCAATTAATATTGTTGGTCGCGCCTAACATGTGTGACCAACTGGGATCAAAACAACCAAACATTAATTCTCATATAATTATATTTTTGCACATATCCATTCAAAAACATTCAACGACACAAAAACCTTTTGATGCATGCATTTATTAATCTAAAATAACATTAAAAAGTATTTATAAAATGTTTTCAGCAAATTATTGCATAAAGGTGGCCAACAAAAGCCACATGTACATTGGGTGTACAAAACATTAGGAACACCTGCTCCTTCCATGAAAAAGACTGACCAGGTGAATCCAGGTAAAAGCTATGATCCCTTATTGATGTCACTTAATCAGTGTAGATGAAGGGGAGGAGACATATTAATGAAGGGTTTTTAAACCTTGAGACAATTGAGACATGGATTGTGTATGTGTGCCAGTCAGAGGGTGAATGGGCAAGACAACATATTGAAGTCCCTTTGAACAGGGTATGGTACAAGGTGACAGGCACACCAGTTTGTGTCAAGAACTGCRACGCTACTGGGGTTTTCCCACTCAGCAGTTATCCATGTGTATCAAGAATGGTACACCACTCAAAGGACATCCAGCCAACTTAAAACAACTGTGGGAAGCATTGGAGTCAACATGGGCCAGCATCCCTGTGGAATGCTTTCGACACCTTGTAGAGTCCATGTCCTGACAAATTGAGTCTGTTCTGAGGGCAAAGGTGTGTAATAAATAGAACAATTATGGTTGTCGGCTCCTAAGCAATTTAAAACTCCCAACAATCCACATAGTTGTTATTGGAGACTTCTCTCTTCCTGGATTTCCCACATGTGAAGGGACATTAGGGGCACAATCAGCAACTCAATATTAGGAAGATGGTCTTAATGTTTTGTACACTCAGTGTATGTAGCCTCATTTCGTACCAATTCAATCTCAATCCTTCAAGACAAAAGCATGAGAGTAGTTCACTATGCCATTTCAAGGTCATCCATTCACAACAGGCATCTTACCACCTCAGCTATGAAAGCAATTATGTAGAGAAGGTATTGTGTGAAGCAATGGAAAAGAGTCCTAATGTGGTATGTATGTCATTCTTTTGAAAAAGAATGACAGTCAGTATACCAAGTGCAGATTTGTGAAAGGGTAGAGATGCCTTGAAAGGTAATTACATTTCCATTCTAATCATTTAGCAGACAATTTTATCCATAGTGACATATAGGAGCAATTATGGTTAAGTGCCTTGCTCAATCAACAGTTTTCACCTAGTCGGCTCTGGGATTCAAGCCAACAACCTTTTGGTTACTGGCCCGACGCTCTTAACCGCTACGCTACCTGCTGCCCCCCTCCCCTGTAATTGGCAAGAATCCACTTTCTGTCACAGTAGCATGACTTGCCTTTTAGTGGTATTGCTGTCCTTTACAGCAGGTGATGCTCAGAGGGGAATTGTGTCTCAATGTGACGGGTGCCCAAAGCTATGGAGCATAAACCAAACCTTCAAGTGGTTATTCATGAAAACTCTTGAGGATTCACCTTGCTGGGAAAAAATGAAAAATCACAGTGTGAAAGTTCTCCTGTGCTTCGGTGATCTAAGAAACTGCAACATAAAATGCAGAATAAAAATGGGCTATGTTTGATTATGCAATGTTTTGAGGACTGTACTGTAAGAGGGCATCTTCTGATTAAAAAATCAATCTACCTAATTGAAAATATGCCAGTCCATGTAAAAAATGTAATCCTTTGAAGTTGTTATGCAGGGCCCACAGAGGACACTTCTGTCTTGCTTGCTGACACAGAGGTCTCATCATCAGCTCCTGAACTAATTCCTACAGCAGCCAACATGCAGCTACGGAACTGTAGAGAGAGAAGGATAATTAGAGGAATAGCTTGTTAACGTTCTCAAGTTGCCCAACATAAAGCATGATGCACAAAAAGAGAGAGATCAAAATATGTTACCAACCTGTTTGTTCATCAGCACATAGATGACTGGGTTGAAGATGGCTGAGCTCTTTGAGAAGAAGGCTGGAATAGCCATGGCTGTGGCTGTAAAGGCAGCTCCTTTGTTGAAGAAAATCCAGGCAGCAAAGCTGGCATAGGGGGTCCAGGCAATCAGGAAACCACAAACCATCAGGAAGCACATACGTGTCACTTCCTTCTCAGCTTTCTGGGTAGATGCTGAGTCCTGCTGGGAAGCTGCAGCCTGAAAACAAACAAGGGAAAACACATGAAGTCAGWTAATCAGGTAATTGTTTGATAAAAAGTATGGGCAGTATATCTCAACTACGTTCAACCACCGAATATCGAGKGATTAATTTGTTGTGTTTAGGAAAAAGGGATAGACAAACTGTCTGTCTGTCAGCAGTGTACTAGYATTAACCGTCATACCGCCTTGACTGTGAGGACAAGGCTTCCATACGTGAAGAAGATGGTGATGACAGGAACACAGAAGTGGCAGGTGAACATGTAGATCACATATGATTCATTGTTGAAGCCTTCGGCTAAGGTGTAGTAGTCAGGTCCACATGAGCACTGCATGCCCTCTGGGATATATCTATATGGGAAAGACAATAAATGAGCCTGTATTGAAATATTTTACTTTAAAATGTATAAAAGGTTATCACAGCTATGCCTCGAATTAAGTCTCTGAATGATAGTCTTTCAGAAAGGAGTTTACTATGAATACAATACTTGTCAAATGTATAAAATCAGATTATTGACTTAGATGCCGTTTATCTATACTTATGCAGTATAACCAGATGAGATGGTTTTTGCCCTGTCTCAGTGCCAAATCCAATCCCGAAGGSCAGAATGTTGAGAGGCTATTGTCAGCATCCTAAAAACACAAACTCAAAATGCCACCTCAAGGTCAGATCACAATCTTTCCCAAAACCTTCCTGGCCACTGTGATCGGATCTTTGAGAACCAGATACTATTTTAACTTCAGGTGTAAATTAAATAACTGAATCTAGAATAATGTGTCACCTTATTTGAAAGAAGTGGTCAGTTTACTGTGCCAGTTAAGTTATGAATAACATAACAACGAGAAAACTGAGAGGCCAAGGCTGAAAAGAGCTACTGTACAGTACTGTAGTAGAGAGCTACTCAAGTGGGCTCCCGAGTGGCGCAGCAGTCTTAAGCACTGCATCTCAGTGCAAGAGGCGATACTACTGTCCCTGGTTTGAATCCAGGCTGCGTCACATCCGGCCGTGATTGGGAGTCCCATAGGGCGGTGCACATTTGGCCCAGAATCATCGGGGTTTGGCTGGGGTATGCCTTCATTGTAAATAAGAATTGGTTCTTATTAACTGACTTGCCTTTCCCCAGTCTTTTGAAGTGGGGAAAGGTTGGCAAATTGTCTGCAGATTGATTGCCTGCTCCCTCTACAGTACCAAACCAATCTTTAATTTCTCATCCAGTTAAGTATTAACTAATCAGACTGGGTATTTGACACAGTTTGCAATTTATCTATCCATTGAGGGTGAATCCTAACTTCCACTTATCTCAAATATTCACTTAGTCTCCTATTTAAACCAATGCACAAAAAAGTGAAACTTTAAGTCGAAGTTGCGATTCGCACCAATGTAATCAACGGGGTGTCACACCCTGGTGGTACTCACGCCTCAAGACTATATTAGACCATTGGKGTCTCCGGTTCTAAGGCAAGGCTGCACTGATGCATTCACTGGTTTAAGCCGATATGGCCAACATGTTTCTTCTAGTCTTTCCACTAAGGCTGAATGAATAAACCACGTAAAACGACTTTAATATATTTTTTTAGTTTGAAGACCTATTCATGCTCCATTATTTCTGAGTACAGTGGTCTCCAGAACGTCTCAGTTACATTTTAGTAATTTAGCAGATGCTCTAATCGAGAGCGATTTACAGTTAGAGCATTAATCTTAAAATGGCTATGTGGGACAACCTCATATCACAGGCATAAAAATACAAATGTTCCTCAACGTAACTATCAGTACAGTCAGATCTAGAATGGCGGGGGTCAAGGAGGATTATTTAAGAGACTGTTAGAAGAGGTAGGGTTTCA
The DNA here is from genome assembly GCF_002910315.2 of Salvelinus sp. IW2-2015. Taxonomy (NCBI): domain Eukaryota; kingdom Metazoa; phylum Chordata; class Actinopteri; order Salmoniformes; family Salmonidae; genus Salvelinus; species Salvelinus sp. IW2-2015. The sequence continues at coordinate 36,142,531 of NC_036851.1, read as the reverse complement.
GATGTTTAGAGGTAGGGCAGTTCCTCTTGCTGTTTCATAGGTAAGCACCATGGTCTTGTAGTGCATGCAAGCTTCGACTGGAAGTCAGTGGAGTGTGCGGAGGAGTGGGGTGACATGAGAGAATCTGGGAAGGTTGTAAACCAGGCGGGCTGCAGCATTCTGGAAAAGATACAGGGGTTCGATAGCATAAGTGGGGAGCCCAGCCAACAACGAGTTGCAGTAGTCCAGACGTGAGAGGACAAGTGCCTGGACTAAGACCTGCGCCACATCCTGTGTGAGGTAGGGTTGTACTCTACGGATGTTGTAGAGCATGAACCTGCAGGAGCGGGTCACTGTTTTGATGTTTTCAGAGAATGACAAGGTGTTGTCGAGGGTCATGCCAAGGTTCTTCACACTCTAGGAGGGCGACACTGTGGAGTTATCAACCATGATTGAGAGGTCTTTGAGCGAGCAGGTCTTCCCCGGAAGGAAGAGCATTTCCGCCTTGTCAAGGTTGAGCATGAGGTGGTGGGTCGACATCTGCCAGGCACGCAGAGATGCGTGTCACCACCTGGGTGTCAGAAAGGGGGAAGGATTAAAGTAGTTGAGTGTCATCTGCATAGCAATGACAGGAGTGACCATTTGAGGATATGACGGAGGCGAGTGACTTGGTGCATAGAGCCAAGATGATAGGGCCTAGAACCGAGCCTTGGGGGACACCAGTAGTGAGAGTACGTGGTGTAGACAGATCCTGTCCACGTCACCTGGTAGGGGCGGCCTGCATAGCCTGAGATGCCCAGCTTTTAGGGTGGAAAAGAGGATCTGATGGTTCACGGTGTCGAAGGCAGCAGATATATCTAGTTGGAAAAGAACAGAGGAGAAAGAGTCAGCTTTGGCAGTGCGGAGAGCCTCCGTGACACAGAGAAGAGCAGTCTCAGTTGAGTGACCCGTCTTGAAGCCTGACTGGTTAGGGTCAAGAAAATCATTCTGAGAGAGATAACGAGAAAGTTGATCAGAGACAGTGTCCATCCAGAAGTGGTGCTCCTAGTGGCCRGGGACTTTAATGCAGGAAAACCTAATGTCTACCAGCATGTCAGATGTGCAACCAGAGGGAAAAAAACKTTTAAAACTCTAGACCTTTACTCCACACACAGACGCAAACAAAGCTCTCCMTCACCCTCCATTTGGCAAATCTGACCATAATTATATCCTTCTGATTCCTGCTTACCAGCAGAAACTAAAGCAGAATGTACCAGTGACTCGCTCAATACGGAAGTGGTCAGATGACACGGATGCTAAGCTACATGACTGTTTTGCTAACACAGACTGGAATATGTTCCGSGATTCATCCAATAGCATTGAGGAGTATACCACCTCAGTCACCGGCTGCGTCAACAGGTGTGTTGCCGAAATTGTTCCCACAGTGACCGTACATACATATCCCAACCAGAAGCCATGGATTACAGGCAACATCCACACCGAGCTAAAGGYTATGGCTGCCGCTTTCAAGGAGCGGAACACTAATCCAGACGCTTATTAGAAATCCTGCTATGCCCTCAGATGAACCATCAAACTGGCAAAGCGTCAATACAGGAATGAAAATGAATCCTACTACACGGTTCCTGACRCTCATCGGATGTGGTAGGGCTTGCAAACAATTACGGACTACAAAGGGAAAGTCAGCCGCAAGTTACCCAGTGATGTGAGCCTACCAGATGAGCAAAATGCCTTTTATGCTCGCGTCGAAGCAAGCAACGCTGAAGCACGCATGAGAGCACCAGCTGTTACGGATGACTGWGTGATTATGCTCTCTGTAGCCGGTGTGAGCAAGACCTTTAAACAGGTCAACATTCATAAGGCCACAGGGCCAGACGGATTACCAGGATGTGTACTCAAAGCAAGCACGGACCAACTGGCAAGTGTCTTCACTGACAATTTCAACCTCTCCCTGACCGAGTCTGTAAAACCTACATGTTTCAAGCAGACCACCATAGTCCCTGTGCCCAAGAAAGCGAAGGTAACCTGCTTAAATGACTATCGACCCGTAGCACTCACGTCGGTCTCTATGAAGTGCTTTGAAAGGCTGGTTATGGCTCACATCAACACTATCATCCCAGAAACCCTTGACCCACTCCAATTCACATACCGCCCCAACAAATCCACAATCTCAATTGCACTCCACACTGCCCTTTCCCACCTGGACAAAAGGAACACCTATGTGAGAATGCTGTTCATTGATTACAGCTCAGTGTTCAACACCACAGTGCCCACAAAGCTCATCACTAAGCYAAGGATCCTGGGACTAAACACCTCCCTCTGCAACTGGATCCTGKATCTCCTGATGGGCCGCCGCCAGGTGGTAAGGGTAGGCAACAACACATCTGCCACGCTGATCCTCAACACGGGGTTCCCTCAGGGGTGCGTGTTCAGTTCCCTCCTGTACTCCCTGTTCACMCACGACTGTGTGGCCAAGCACAACTCCAACACCCTCATTAAGTTTSCTGACATCACAGCGGTAGGCCTGATCACCGACAACGATGAAACAGCCTATAAGGAGGTCAGAGACCTGCAGTGTGGTGCCAGGACAACAACCTCTCCCTCAACATGCGCAAGACAAAGGAGATGATCATGGACTACAGGAAAAGGAAGGCCGAATATGCCCATATTCACATCAACTGGGCTGTAGTGGAGCGGTTGAGAGTTAAGTTCCTTGGTGTCCACATTACCAAACTATCATGGTCCAAATATACAAAGACAGTCGTGAAGAGGGCACGACAGGTTAGTGCGTATGGCCTAGTACGTCACTGGGGCCAAGCTTYCTGCCATCCAGGACCTATATACTAGGCGCTGTCAGAGGAAGGCCCCAATTTTTTTTTACTCCAGTCACCCAAGTCATAGACTGTTCTCACAGCTACCGCACGGCAAGCGGAGCACCAAGTCTAGGTCCAAAAGGCTCATTAACAGCTTCTACCCATAAGCCACAAGACTGCTGAATAATTAATCAAATTGCCACCCAGACGATTTACATTGACCAACCCCACCACTTTATTTTTACACTCTGCTACTTGCTGTTTATTTTCTATGCTTAGTCACTTTAACCCTACCTACATATACAATATATATATACCTGTCTCTTATACACATCTAGATACTCGGTGCCGGTACCTCCTGTATATAGCCTCAGTATTGCTTTTTTATTGTGTTACTTTAGTTAATTTATTTAGTGAATATTTTCTTAACTCCATTTCTTGAAATGCATTGTTGGTTAAGGGCTTTTAAGTAAGCATTTCACAGTAAGGTCTACAACTGTTGTATTCGGCGCATGTGACAAATATAATTTGATTTGAGACAGCACGCTCAAGTGTTTTGGAAAGAAAAGAATGGGATACAGGTCTATAGTTTTTKATGTAAGATGAGTCGAGTGTTGGTTTCTTGAGGAGGGGAGCAACTCGGACCAGTTTGAAGTCAGAGGGGATGCAGCCAGTGGTCAGGATGAGTTGATGAGGGAAGTGAGGAATGGAAGAAGGTCTCCATAGATTGTCTGGAGAAGGGAGGAAGGGATGGGGTCGAGTGGGCAGTTTGTCGGGCGGCCAGACCTCACTAGTCACAGGATGTCATCTGGAGAGAAAGAGGTCAAGGCGTGGGGTAGTTCTGTGTAAATGAGACAAGTGGACTCAATAGGCTGAGTGAATGAGTAGCGGATGTCGTCAACCTTTTTTCAAAGTGGTTGACAAAGTCATCCGCAGAGAAGGAGGACGGAGAGGGAGGGGTTGAGGATTAAGGAGGGAGAAGAGGTTCATAGGGTTAGACACAGAAGCTTGAAATGTAGAATGGTAGAACGTGGCCTTTAGCAGTGGATACAGAGGAGGGAGTGAAAGTATGATAGGTCCTCCAGAAGTTTAGTTTTTCTCCATATTCGCTCAGCGTCCCCTGTTCTGTAAGCTCTTTTTGCTTGTAACGAGTCACTCGGCCACAGAGCAGGAGGGGAGGGCTGAGCCGGCCAGAAATAAAGGAGACAGTTCGAATTATAGGATGCAGAAAGGGAGGAGAGCAGAGTCGAAGAGGCAGAATCAGGAGACCGGAGGGAGAATGATTTAGCAGAAGGGGGAGATGATAGGGTAGAAGAGGAGAGAGAGCGAAGACTGCAATGGCGCATTACCATCTAGGTAGGGGAAGATTAGTTAGGATTAGAGGAAAGGTAAACAGAAAAGGAAACAACGTAGTGATCATAGACCTGGAGAGGGCAAGAGAGGCAAGGAGAGGAAAAAGAGAGTTGGAAAGGAATGAATCAAGGTCAGACGACGGGAGGTTGAAGTAGCCAAGTACGAAGAGCGGTGAGCCATCATCAAGAAATGAGCTTAAGGAACTCTCCAAGGGCACCTGGTGGGTGATATATGACAATAATGTTAAGCTTGAGTGGACAAGTGACAATGACAGCATGGAATTCAAATAAGGAGATGGACAGATGAGAGAGGGAGAAAAGAAAATATCTCCACTTAGGAGAAATGACAAATCATTGCAGCCAAGAGGTGGGGAGCATCTGTAAAGTCTAAAGTCTAGAAAACATACACACACAGTTGACAAAGCTACAAAAGAGCAAAATGATATCTGTAAATAACTAGGTAAGATACACAAGTGACAGAGTGGTGTGGAGCCTTCCTCTATCTCGAAGAACGCCGCAGAACCGTCTATGTTTCAGTGATGGTCTTAGTTTTGAGACACGACCGCCACCTACACCTGCTGCTGAGAAACCAGGGGAGACTGAAGAACTAACACTAATTGCTAATTGCSTAGCATCGGTGCAGAGCACACCTCCCTGTACTAATTGCTGATTGCTTAGGAGAGATTAAACCACTCCCCCTCCAATACAGCCACTGATTACCAAAACAAGTCACAAATTGCCCTGCCMCTTGATCCTGGTTGATGTGTCAATAACTGTCGGCAAATGATGAGCAGTCAGCAGTTCACACACCAAGTAGGCCACTGGGAAGACAGTACTAGACAGAAAAAGACCAAAACATGATACTTATCACTCCTGGAGATATCAGGAGTCTTCTAGCTATAGAATGATTTGAAGTTAACAATCAGACAAGCTAAGTTGCAGTTACAACATCAGTAAAGTGATCTGAGTCAGATAACCACATATCCAACTCAGGTTGTCCTATGCACCTCAAGATCATGTAAGCTATCCCACTGACCTAAGGTCTAGCCTAGCCTATGGGAGAGAGTATTTAGGTYCATGCTAAGGTCTCAGCTAAGGTTCACTGAACTACATCGACTAAACATACTTGGCCTTAACACCCTGCATTCTTTTGTTGGCTATCATTTTCTAAGCTACTCAAGATTGGGCCTCATTAGGTCTGGTTTTCAAATCTGTTCACACTATCCTTGCAATGCAATCATTTCTAGCCTAAAATTGGCATTATCCCTCTTCACCTCTCCACTAAAAAGGCTGATGTGGCAAGGTTTCTTGAGTAAAACCAGAAAAGGCCATTTGTGGTGAGCAAGATGAGTTACCCCCTTGCAATGTATAGTTCTGTGAGACCTCTTATTACAGGTTTGTACCATCGCTAGGACCCATTTCTCAATAYTTAGGTCACTTAAAAAAAAACTCTTCACACAGTTCTCCTAACCAACTTTCAGCCTGGCACAGTAATTAATTTCACATACAAAATGCAGTAAAACTACCAAAACACTTCATMCATGTCTCAAATCAACTCATTCTTCCATAACACTAGCAAAGGTTGTCACCCAAAAAACACACTTTGTCACTCATAAAACAATGACCTAAAAAAAACTAACAACACGTAGCATTACATAATGTTTTCTTTTGTAAAATGTCTTTACAAAACAAGAATGACACCTCTCTACTGTTTAGAATCTACTGCAGTATATGTTACAGGAATGAATCAGACATGATGCAATATGCTTCAATATGTTTTCTGTCATTTTTTGGCATTGAGTCATTCCAAAATAAAATAATTTATATATATACCATCCACCGATACAGATACAGTAGCAATACTAGTCAACCCTGTCTTCTGMATTTGGCCACAGGTTCTCATCCACATTACATCTTATGTCATCTTGGGCAATACACCTGGGAAATAATATTTTGGCATGCCTGGTCCATCCCTGGCAATCTTCTGCAGATATGTCCAGGCATCCAGTATTCATTGCATCCAGGAGGGACATTTGATCATGTGGATGGTGGTCATAAACCTTCCACCTCCATGAGGAAAATAAWTCCTCTATGGGGTTGAGGAATGGAGAGTMAGGTGGGAGGAAAARTGACACCATCCKRGGATGGGCTGCAAACCACTCTGTGACTGCAYGGGASKGGTGAAATGCCACATTGTCCATACAATTACAAACSTTAGCCGATTTCGCCTCACTGCAACCCTTTCCTCACCTGGCACAACCCTTCCATAGAGGTCATCCAGGAATGAAATGAGACGCTCTGTGTTGTATGGCCCAATTAGCGGTTTGTGTAACAGCAATCCATCAGAGGATATTTCTGCACACATTGTGATGTTGTCACCCCTATGGCCCGGGACATCCACTGTGGCTCTTTTCCCAATCACATTCCATCACATTCGTTCCTCGCTGCCGTGTTTTGGCCAAGTGAAACCAGCCTCATCCACAAAGATGAATATGTGGGGTGTTTGCCTGGCTTCAATCTCCATGACTCTCTAAAATAATATTACGGTAGTTTACATTATACCTAAAAACATGCCATTGTGTGCCTCTGCCCTGTTTGGTTTTGTTCAAAACCAGTTCTATATTTTACAGTCATCTTACCTGGACATATTGGTTTCTGAGTTGCTTGACTCGTTCGGAGTTCCTCTCAAAGGGGACAGTGTACAACTGCTTCATCCTGACTTGATGTTGTTTCAGGACTCTAGAAATATTTGTTATGCTTACATTGTGAATATTTCCAAATGTAATGTTGTCTGCCAACACTCTGTCGCGAAAATCTGTGAGTTTTATGCCATTGTTTCTGATGACCATATCAACGATTGCAGTTTCCTGCACAGCAGTGAAAATTCTACCTCTCCCACCTGTGGGAGGTAACCGTTGGGTTCTAAGCAGAAATACAAATACAATTACACACAAGTGGATTTGGAGGCTTTGCTCAATTTACTTCTGTAATGTGCAGTTCAGTCAGATGCCCTTGCAGAATGCACATCTCACCTGTTTTTTTGCCRGAAATTTCTCACAATAGATGCCACTGTTGAGCGTTGCAGATTTGGCTGCACTCTTAGACCAGCCTCTCTCATTGATAGAKCATGATTTATTACATGATCAATTATAGTGGCCCTAATCTCATCTGACACTACAGCTCTTGATCTTCCTCTCAGTCTTCTTTCACCACGCGTACGTACTCCTCTCCCTCTCCCTCTCCCTCTCCCACTCCCAGCCACTCTTCTTCCTCTGTCAGCCACTTCTCTATCTCTGGCTGGGTCCATGTTTACATTACAGTACAGCATTATTCGTAAKATGTCCACCTTTGTATAGATRGTAATGACATTGAAAGACTAACACCCGGGTAGGTGTTCAGCCACAATGGGAATCAGCTGTGGTTGGTCTAATTGTTTTGATAGTATTTCATTTTTTAGATTTGGAATATATTTCAATACAGTATTACTGTAGAAATATAGCAAATTGCTGTCTTATTCAATTTTGTGTTATGTTAGGTTTTTTACTTAAGTTTAACAGTTTTGAAAAGAGTATGTAAACTAAACAGAGTTTTGGTGGTGATTGTGTCTGAGAAAATTATTCATGAAATTTGAAAGATGTAGTCATTGAATGCATGTTGTGCCAAAGCAATGAAAAAGTATCCACAGTTTAGCCCACATAGACTGCTGTTGTGCTCACTGTTTGAAGAGTTTTGAAAAGGTGACCTAAGTATTGAGAAATGGGTCCTAGTCATTGTAAAAAAAACTGTAATCAAAGTTTTGAGTTACCTAGACCAGCCAACCAATGGAGGGGCAGCACAGGTCATAGCCATGACCCAGGTGAATGCACATCCGGCACCAGCGTGGGTGGTAGTGAACGTGAAGCTGCCCATGGGCTTGCAGACCACAATGTATCTCTCAAGGCCTAACAACACCAGAGACCACAGAGAAACCTGACCTAGAATGAGACAAGGAAAGTGAGTAGTATATATGTTGTCCATTTGGTAGCTGAGACTTCTTCCAGCATCTCCATCAATGTGTGTATCTCAAACAATTAATGTTTCGTAGACCAGGATGGTTGCTTATATCAGTCGTAAGTTGAGACACAAAAGTATTATGTAAATATAGCAACAAAATAACTAGAATTTGACTTAGTTGGTTGTATTACACAAATACGCTTTTATCCAGTGAGACCAGGTGAGACAACCAGATATCACAGTCATAGAAAGTACTTTTTCACATAATCCAGTAGTTATGAACAAAGTCAGTGCTAGTAGAAAATACAAAACTGTTCTTGCGTGTGGGGGTTGTGTATTGACTGTGATGTTCTCTTACCTCCGATTGTCTACCATGAAACCCTCAATGGCACAGCCAATAGGTCCAAAGACGAAGTAGCCTTTGATGGCGGTAATGAATGTAATGGTGAATCCAAAGATTACCATGATCATTCCAGCTGCAGCCAAGTTGACCAGAATGAGTTGAGGGTTGCTGGAGCTTCTTTTGTCGCTGTGACATACAAGGTCAGACCGTTGATGGGGAATCCAAAACAGATCAGAAAACATGTAGACAGCAAGCAGATAGAATTGCCATGAGTCTGCCAAGTAAAACTGGGGTATTCATAGGGACTTCTTACAAGTCCAGTCCTGTTGGACATGGGGATAGAAGTGTTTCTTCAGTGCCGTTCTGCATCTTTAACCAGGGAGTGGTTGAGATGAAAAGTGGAGAATCTGCTCTAGCTGCAGTCTAGTGTCTTCTGGCTCCTTTATTATCTGGGATGCTCTGTATGTTTATATACCCTTCTAAGCAGCCTCATCAGGATCAACTGGTGATCAACTGGTGATCAAGGAGAATACCACGTGGGGGTGGGGGGATTTGAATGAGAAAGATTTGGATAATTGGTCTTGTCATTAAACACCTAGATGATCTTATCACAACACATATATATTTAGGATCCAGTTCAGAGTGGGTTCTGTTCTATATATAGAAACCAGTTTTATTCACAGAGCCTGACAGATTTAGCTGATGCAGTGATTTGTCACCATCACAAACACACAGTCTGTTACTGAGAGTGTGTGTGGTGTGTGTGTGTGTGTGTTGTGGTGGTGTGTGTGTGGTGTGTGTGGTGTGTGTGTGTGAGTGTGTTGTGTGTGTGGTGTGTGTGTGTGTGGTGTGTGGTGTGTGGTGGTTGTGTGTGTGTGTTGTGTGCGTGCGTGCGTGCGTGCGTGCGTGCGTGCGTGCGTGCGTGCGTGCGTGCACCTTTCACATGAGAAAATGGGGCTTAATGCTTTATCTCAATCAGCCAGAGACACATTTATCTCTCAATGGTTTTCAAAAGGAGTACCAGAATATCAAAATGATTTGATGGTGAATTAAAATTGAAGCATATTTATTACACGCTGTGTGTTTGTATGTTGAGCAAAAAGTAAGGTTTATAGTTAAAATGTATATATGTATATWTATTGCAGCTTTCAGGATCAACCAAAATATGTTTTTTGCTTCTGGTACAACTATCAGTTCCTTTCTGACTGGTTCTTGCTTGTCATCTCAATCAATAATGTATTTTGAATGATAAACACCCATTTACATTGAATGTTTAAAAATTGCATGTTTAATGTTTAATAGTTGTATATAGTATGATAATCTCAAGACCAGTATTGTATGCTGCAGGTTAGCTAGCAAGAAGCAACATACAGTATATTCAGTAAACCAATATGTAGCTATTGTCACGTTCTGACCTAAGTTCCYTTTTTATGTCTTTATTTTTAGGTTGGTCAGGGCGTGAGTTGGGGTGGGCATTCTATGTTGTTTTTCTATGTTTTGTTCTGTAGGTGATTTTCTATGTGTTTGGCCTAGTACGGTTCTCAATCAGAGGCAGGTGTCAGTCGTTGTCTTTGATTGGGAGCCATATTTAGGTAGCCTGTTTTCATTTGTGTTTTGTGGGTGGTTGTTTCCTGTGTCTGTGTTTGCACCATACGGGACTGTTTCGATTTTCGTTTGTKCATTCACTTTGTTATTTTGTATTTTTGTAGTGTTCAGTTTTACATATTAAAATGGACACTTACCACGCTGCAAATTGGTCCGATATCTCTTACTYCTCGTCAGAAGAAGAGGAAAGTCGTTACAGCTATTTAATAACTGAATATAACTAATAGTTTTTGCTGCTTGTCACAATCTATACAGTATGTACTGTGTATGGCTATTATTTACAATGAAAATAGAATGTTGGATTATATTSACTTTGCATAATGTTACCAATAGAAGGCACTGTTATAGATCTGTTGCTGGCAAGCTAACCGTCTGTCGGTTAGCTAGCTAGATAGTAGACTGCTTTCCCATGAACAATTCATGATTGGAATAGTCTATTACTTGTTTATATCATATACAAAAGGAAATTCTTGAAACCAATGGTCAGTTATTTTGTATCATACAATTTCAATGGTCTTGATCAACCTGAGGAATCTAATAAAGTTATATTTTTGCCAACTGATCAGCTGAACAAATACAAAAAGCAAAACAACAAAAAACGAAACCACCAAACACATTATTATGCATACCTTTATTTGTTCTACATTTTTATGATTTTACAAAATATCTACAGCATTTGATTCAAGGCACAAAAACACCATAGATTGGAAAAGGTCTCTCAGGATGCTTCAACGCATCCATGTGCAGATCACAAACTCAAGGTTGAGACATCCATTCTTCAGATGTTTAAATTAACTACCACATGTATTCCACAACAAGAATAACAACTCAGTTCAGCAAACTAGTTGAGAGCAGTCATTTCATGAAGTATTGACTGGGCTTTACCGTCTTATTTACAGTTATTGTGTTGTGCTTAAATGTGGTGAAAGTAACCTTTTACTGCAGTGGGCTAAATCAGTGTCACATGGAGTGATTCTTGGTAGTTTAAAAAACAAATCTATTTTGAAACAAAAGTACACACATAGTTTTGGACAAAAAAGAAAGGAAAAAAAAGAAGAGACCTGTACCATGTCAGATATAAAGAGTTGAAATATATTACATTTTGAGTTTGCATCCCAATATTATGTTTTATATATTTAAATCAGAGGAGACTAAAAATAAAACAAAGTGTCTTGATAAATAAACACCAGATTTCCATTATTTAAAAAAAAGATAAAAATGATGAATAGCATTCCACCCATGAAGCCAAAGAGGCTGGTTTCGGTCAWTGACTGCAGGAAARGCCTCTATGACCTATAGGTGTACACCTTAGCTTCATGAGAATATCCATCCTTGCTTAATTAACACAGAGTTTAGTGTCAGTACTGTCAATCACAAATACAAATCCTAGACACAACCAATGGCTGCCAGACACCAATGAGGACATATATGAGGATACTGTATGTTTCTATGCAGGGTCCACAGAAGGCACCTCTGTCCTGCTATTTGACATAGAAGAAGCTTCTTCATCACACAATGGGTTCTTGCTACAGAACAAGGTGATCACAGCATGCAGTTACGGAAATTAAGGGAGAGAATGAGAACCAAAAATCAGTGAACAAGGTACTAGATACAGACACAGGATATGACCACTAACATGTGACCAACTGGGGTTCAACCCGGGTCTCCTACATGCCACAAGAGAGCGTAAGTCCCTTGAGCTAAAGCCTATACATTAGTTTTGGGAGGTAACACAACTCTTCAGGCAAGATTTCTCCGAACCACCTCTGAAATTAAGGATGAAGACCTCAGGAGAAAGGCTTTTGTTATAAGGCATTCAGTGGTGTAAAGTACTTAAGTAAAAATACTTGGAAGTGCTACTTTAGTAGTTGTTTTGGGGTATGTGTACTTTACTTTACTATTTATATTTTTGACATCTTTTACTTTTTGAATGCTTAGCAAGACAGGAAAATGGTCCAATTCACACATTTATCAAGAGAACATCCCATATCATCCCTACTGCCTCTGATCCGGCGGACTCACTAAACACAAATGCTTCATTTGTAAATTGAGTGTTGGAGTGTAACCCTCACTATCCATACATATACAAATGGGGCTATCTGGATTGCCTAATATAAGGAATTTAAAATGATTTATACTTTTACTTTTACATTTAAGTCATTTAGCAGACGCTCTTATCCAGAGCGACTTTTTTTACTTTTGATACTTAAGTATCAAAAGTAAATTTAATTGCTAAAATATACTTAAGTATATGTAATAACAAATACTTTTAGACTTTTACTCAAGTAGTATTTTACTGGGTGACTTTCACATGTGTCATTTTCTATTAAGGTATCTTTACTTTTACTCAAGTATGACATTTGGGTACTTTTTTCACCACTGAAGACATTTATAAAAGAAAATGGTCAAAAGTCAGTGAGATTGTATCATAACATTACTATGCTTTTGATCCCTCATTTGGGTGTATTTCCAGATACAACATTTCATAATTTCACTGACGAATCGTTTGTAAAGTGATCAGCTAAACAAATTGAAATAGCAAAGTAAAAAATAATGCATGATTTAAGCATCCATTTATTTGTCCCGACCTACATTTGTATGTTTTAGAATAAAGTACGTACATTATTAGATTCTGGCCTAACAGTTACAGTACATAAATATAAAGATATATTCAATGGTTTCTCAGAAGGTATTAATGCATCCAAGTTCATTTAAATAAAGTTCCACATATGTCTTACCACCAAGTAAAAACAACTCGTTTSAGCAAACCTTTAGAGGAGCGTTAAAAAGAACGCTTCTGGCCTGGGGTGTACCTTCTTATAYACAGTTACAGAGTGGTGCAAAAACCCTCTCCTGTAGTTAAATGACCTATTGGCCTCATGGGTGGAATGTTATTAATATTTTTCATTATTTAATCATTAATAAACATGTTTTTTAGTTTTTTATGACAAAAAAAAATGTTTTTCTATGTCAAACACTTTTGTTATTTTTCAGTCTTCTGTGATGTATATAAAGTGTAATATTGGAATACAAACTCAAAAATTGAATGCATTTCAATTATATATCTGACATGGTACAGGTKTGTTATTTTTTGTAAGCCAATAACCATGTGTGTGAGGTGTATACTTTTGTTTCAAAGTAGATTTCTTTAAGACTAACAAGAAACACTGTGTGTGACCCTGATTTAGCCCACTGCAGTAAAAGGTTAATATGGCCTTTCCGTTTATACATTAGCTGATTGAGAAAATCCATGGTGACACTATAGGTTAAACACAGAGCTTAGTGTCACTGTCAGGACTATCAATCACCGATATCTGACACCAACAGTGACTGTCAGACACATAAGAGCAGCTTAGAATAGAATGAAGAGAGGATTCAGAGTCCCAAAAGACAACAGAAGACTCTGTGCTTGGCCCAGAAGAGAAGAGTCCTGTCTTGCTTGTTGACACAGAAGAAGCCCCCTCATCACCCATTGAGTTCTTTCCACAAAACAACATGGCCAGCATGTATGAAACTGTAGAGAAAGAATGAGGACCAAAAGTGCAGCTCAATATTAAGAAGGTGTTCTTTATGTTTTGTGCACTCAGTGTATGTGTTCTCACTTTCTACCAATAAAATCTCAATCCTTCAAGACAAAACATGAGAGTAGTTCACTATGTCATCCCAAGGTCATCATTTCACAGTAGGTTTCTTACCACCTTAGCTATGAAAAGCAATTAGAAGGTTTTGTATGAAGCAATGAAAAATGGTCCTAATTTGGTATGYATGTCACTGTCTTAACATAAATTACAGTCAGTTCAGATATGTGAAAGAKTAGAGGTGCTTTGAAGTGTGCAGTGTAATTACATTTATATTTGAGTCATTTAGCAGACCCACTTATCCACAGCGACTTACAGGAGCAATTATGGTTAAGTGCCTTACTCAAGGGAACATCGACCGATTTTTCACCTAGTCGACTCAGGGATTTGAACCAGCAACATTTCAGTTCCTGACCCAACGCTCTTAACCACTAGGATATGTGCCGCCATCGCTGCAAAGGCAGCTCTTTTGTTGAAGAAGATCCAGGCAGCAAAGCTGGCATAGGGGGTCCAGGCAATCAGGAAACAAGCCATAACAAACCTCATACGTGTCACGTATGGGTAGATGCTGAGTCCTGCTGGGAAGCTGCAGCCTGAAAACAAACAAGGAAAGACACATGAAATCAGGTAATTAAGTAATTGTTTGAAAAAATGTATGGGCAGTATACACTGAGCGTACAAAACATTAGGAACACATTCTCTTTCCTTGAAGCTATGATGTCACTTGTTCAGTGTAGCTGAAGGGGAGGAGACAGGATAAAGAATGATTTTTTAGCCTTGAGACAATTTWGACATGGATTATGTATGTGTGCCATTCAAAGGGTGAATGTGCAAGACAAAGATTTAAGTGCCTTTGAACAGGGCATGGTAGTAGGTGCGGGGCACACCGTTTTTAGGTGTTTTTTGTCTTTATCTGTTGTGGTCTAGTACTATATTTTTAATTGCTAGGGTCATCTACACTAAGTGCTGCCTGTCTTCCCAGTTGCCGACGTGGAGTGTGAACTGCTGACTGCTGACTGCTCATAATTTGCAGATAGTTGTTGACACAACCAGGATCAAGGGGCAGGGCAATTTGTGACTTGTTTTGGTAATCAGTGGCTGTATTTGAGGGGGGGGAGTGGTTTCACCTCTCCTAAGCAATCAGCAATTAGTACAGGGAGATGTACTCTCCAMCTCTGCTAGGCAATTAGTGTTAGTTCTTCAGTCTCCCCTGGTTTCTCAGCAACAGGTGTAAGTGGCGGTCGTGTCAGCGGTGGTTTTGTCGCAAATCTAAGACCATCGCCAAAACATAGACGGTTCTGCCGAGTTGTTTGAGGAATGAAAGAGAGGAAGGCGCGACATGACTCACTCACCTAGATATTTGCAGATTACAGATTTTGCAGCTTTGTCAACTATGTGTGTGTTTTCTATACTTGTTCCCACCTCTGTCCGGTAGGCATTACATACGCTCCCCACCCCTTGGCTTCAACCCTTCTAATTTAGTGTACCCTGCACACAAATCCTATGTGGAATGCAGGGTCTCTGGCAGCGTTTGGAACTGCCGATCTGCAGTCAAGAACACCGAATTCATCTGAGCCTATGCTGCCCTTCTGTCCCTTGACTAAGACATTAATCACTTCAGAGAACACTGCTACTCCAGCAACTCTTTCTTCCTCTGACTATGTTTTCTCTCATAGTCMGAGAGCATCTGGTCATTGCGGTGGTGTCACAGGTCTACTCTTTTCTCCTAAGTGGAAATGTTCTATTTTCTCTCTCTCACCTGTCCATCTCCTCATTTGAATTCCATACTGTCACTGTCACTTGTTCACCCAAGCTTAACATTATTGTCATCTATCGCCCACCAGGTACTCTTAAAGAGTTCCTCAATGAGCTTGACRTCTTGATAAGCTCATTTCCTGACGATGGCTCTTCGTACTTGACGACGTCAACCTCCCGATGTCTGTCTTCAAATAATTTATTTMCAACTCTCTCTTTCCCCTCCTCTCCTCTTTTGATCTCACCATTTCCCAGTCTCCTCCAACTCACAAGAAAGGCAATACACTTGACTCTTTACTACAGGCTGCTCGCCTATTATWCTCACTGCAACCCTCCTCCAGGTCTCTGATCACTACATTGTTTGCTTTTCTGTCTCCCTATCCTCCAGCCCTAATCACTCAGCCCCTACCCAGATGGTCATGCACCATTGAAATCTTCGCTCTTTCTCTCCCACTACTCTCTCCCCTTCTACAACTGCCTTCCACCTTCCCCCCTTCTGACACCCTGCGTGCCTGGCAGATAWCTCAACTTGGATTCCGGCCCACCATATCAAGCTCAACCGTAACAAGACAGAACTGCTCTTCCTCCCGGGGAAGGACTGCCCGTTCCATGATCTCGCCATCACGGTTGACAACTCCACARTGTCGCACTCCCAGAGTGAAAAGAACCTTGGCGTGACCCTGGACAACACCCTGTCGTTCGCTGCAAACATCAAAGCAGTGTCTCACTACTGCAGGTTCATGCTCTACAACATCCATTGTAGAGTACTGTCCTATCTCACACAGGAAGAGGYGGAAGTCCTAATCCCGGAACTTGTCCTCTACCTGGACTACTGCAACTCGCTATTGGCTGGGCTCCCCGCTTGAGCCATGAAACCCCTGCAACTTCTCCAGAATGCTGCAGCCCTCCTGGTTTTTTAACCTTAACAAGTTCTCTCATGTCACCCCGCTCCGCCGCACACTCCACTGCTTTCCAGTCGAAGCTCGCATCCACTACAAGACCATGGTGCTTACCTACAGAATAGCAAGAGGAACTGCCWCTCCCTAYCTTCAAGCTATACTCAAACCCTACACTGAGCACTCCCTTCTGCTACTTCAGGTCTCTGTCTATCTTCTGTAAACATCTGAAACCCTACCTCTTCAAACAGTATCTTATATAATCCTCCTCACCTCGACCACCCCTCCCCCCCGTGCACTTTGTACACTCAATGTATTTAAACTACTTTCAACCACCAAATATTGATTSATTGATTTGTTATGTGTAGCAAAATAAGGTAGACATACTGTGTGTCTGTGTGGATGTGTTTGAGCAGTGTACTACAATTACCGCTTTTGTCACACCCTGATCTGTTTCACCTGTCTTGTGCTTGTCGCCCATTTTCCCCATTATCCCCTGTGCATTTCTACCTGTGTTTTCTGTTTGTCTGTTGCCAGTTCGTCTTGTCTCGTCAAGCCTACCAGCGTTTTCCCGTACTCATGTTTTTCTCTCTAGTCCCCGTTTTCTAGTTTTCCTGTTTTTACCATTCTGCCTGCCCTGACCCTGCCTGCCATTCTGTACCTTGTGACACTGCCCTGGATTACTGACCTCTGCCTGCCCTGACTGTGAGCCTGCCTGCCGTTCTGTACCTTTCGGACTCTGCTCTGGATTACTGACCTCTGCCTGCCCTTTACCTGTCRTTTGCCTGCCCCCTGTTTTTGTAATAAACTTTTGTTACTTCAAACTGTCTGCATCTGGGTCTTMTCCTGAGGTCTGATAGCATTGACTGTGAGGACCTTTTATGTGAAGACGATGGCGATGGCAGGAACACAGATGTGGCAGGAGAACAAGTACAAGACATATGATTAATTGTTGARGCCTTTGGCCATTGTGTAGTAGTCAGGTCCACATGAACACTGCATGCCCTCGGGGATGTATCTATGTGGGAAAGACAAATAAGCCTGTTAAGATATTTTACTTTAAAATGTATAAAAGGTTATCACAGTTATCCCTTGAATGAAGTCTTTAAATTTTAAACTTCTTTCTCAAGGGCCATTACTATAAATACTATATTTGKCAAATGCATTAATACGATTATTGACTTAGATGCTGTTTAACTATATGTATGCAGTATTAGCAGATGGGATGGTTTTTGCCCTGTTTTAGTGCCAAATCCAAACCTGAAGGGCAGAATGTTGAGAGGCTATTGTCAACATGCTAAAAACACAAACTCAATATGTATACTTCCACCTCAGGGGGTAGTCTCAACAAATCAGATCACAATCTTTCCCAAAACATTCCTGGCCACTATGATTGGATCTTAGAGTACCAGATAGGATTTAAATATCTGSTGTAAATGGAATTCATTATTCCAAATACAATTTTCATCTTATTTGGAAGAGGAAGTGGTCAATTTACTGTGCCTGTTAAGTTTTATGAATACCATTGAAACAACAAATTGAGAGAACTGAGAGGCCAAGGCTGACAAGAGTTCCTCTACAGKACTGTAGTAAAGAACTACTTAAACTCTCCCAGTCTTAAGCTCTAAATCTATTGAAATGGGGGAAGGGTGGCAGATTGCCTGCAGATTGCTTGCCTGCCCTCTCTACAGTGTACATACAGTACCAAACCAATATCAATMATTTACTTCTCATCCAATTATGAATTAACTAATCAGACTGGGTATTTGGCACAGTTTGTAATTTATCTATCCATTATGGATGAATCCTAATTTCCACTTATCTAAAATGTTCAATTAGTCTCCCATTGAAATCAAAAAATGACTAGGWGAAACTTAAATGGAAGTTAGAATTTGCACCAATGTGATCAACAAGGTATCAAACCCTGGTGGTACTCACACCTCAAGACTACATTAGACAGGGTTTCCCAAACTCAGACCAGGGTTTCCCAAACTCAACGTCTCAGCTAAGGTTCAGTGAACTACCTCGACGAAACATACTTGGCCAAAAAAAGGAATGCAGCGTGGTAAGGTTATAATTTGCTGGGTCTGGTTGGACATGGTTAAATTCGAAATATGTTCATACTATCCTTGCAATGCAATCATCTCTAGCCTAAAATTGGCATTATCCTTCCTCACCTCTCCACAATAAAGGCTGATGTGGCATGGTTTCTTTAGCAAATAACAGAAACTGACATTTGTGGTGCCCAACATCAGTTACCCCCTTGCAATGTATAGATTTGTGAGACGTCTTATTAATCAAAGTTTTGAGTGACCTAGACCAGCCAGCCAATGGGGGGGGGGGGGGGGCAGCACAGGTCATAGCCATGACCCAGGTGAATGCATATCCGGCACCAGCGTGGGTGGTACTGAACTTGAAGCTTCCCATGGACTTGCAGACCACAATGTGTCCCTCAATGGCCAACACCACCAGAGACCACAGAGAAACCTGACCTTCAATGAGACAAGGAAAGAGAGAAATACAGTAGTTATAACATGTTTTCCATTTGGCTTCCAGCATCTCCATCAATGTGTGTATCTCAAACAATTAATGTTTTGTAGACCAGGATTGGTTGCTTATATCAGTCGGTTACTTGAGACATAAATGGTATTATGTAAATATAGCAACAAAATAACAATAATTTAATTTAGTTTGGCTGTATTACAGAAATAAGCTTTTATCCAGTGAGATAACCACATATTGCAGTCTTAGAAAGCACATTTTCCTTAATACAGAAGTTATGAGAAAAGTCTGAACTAGTAGGAAAAAATATATTTGTATTGCATGTGTGTGGGGGATATCAGGAAAAAAAGGTAGGGTCAGACCGTTGATGGGGAATCCAAAACAGATCAGGAAAAACATGTAGAMRGCAAGCAGATAGAATTGCCATGGATCTGCCAAGTARWACTGAGGSTATTCAWAGGGACTTCTTACAAGTCCAGTCMTGTTGGACATGRGRATGTAGAAGTTGTTTCCTTCAGTGCCGTTCTGCATCTTTAACCAGGGAGTGGTTGAGATGAAAAGTGGAGAATCTGCTCYAGCTGCAGTCTAGTGTCTTCTGGCTCCTTTATTATCTGGGATGCTCTGGGTATGTTTATATACCCTTCTAAGCAGACTCATCAGCGATCAACTGGCGATCAAGGAAGGTACCACGTGGCGGTTGGGGGGTATTTTATTGAGAGAAATTTGGATAGTTGGTCTTGTCATAATCACCTACATGATCCTATTGCAAAACATATACAGTATTTAGGATCCAGTTTCAGTGGGTTCTGTTCTATATATAGAAACCAGTTTTATTTACAGAGCATGACAGACAGAGCTGATGCAGTCACTCTGTCACCATCATCAACACACAGCCTGCTACTGGGAATGTGTGAGTGTGAGTGTGAGTGTGAGTGTGAGTGTGTGTGTGTGTGTGTGTGTGTGTGTGTGTGTGTGGTGTCGTGACTTGAAGACTCTTATTTATCTAATTAGCTAACTATGTTTAATTGTTACCAAATTAAATGAATCATCCAACAATTAACTCGTTAGGATCTGGGGCACCATGAGAGCGGTTCTTTCAAAAGTTACCATCTCCCAAATTAAACTCTATTGTCACGTTCTGACCTTTATTTTTGTCACGATTGTCCAAGGGAGAGAGAGAGGACCAAGGCGCAGCGTGTAAAAAATACATCTTCTCTTTATTAAGGAGATGAACGAACGAAGCAAAACAACAAATAGACGACCGTGAAGCTATAACCRAACAAAATGCAAACATGCAACCTAGACACAGACACAGACCTAGACAATGACCCAACAAAAACATGATGCCCATGGCTGCCTAAAATATGGCTCCCAATCAGAAACAAATGAACGACATCTGTCTCTGATTGAGAACCACTCAGGCAACCATAGACATACCTAGAAACATTCACTCAACCATAGACATACCTAGAAACATTCACACAACACAAACCCATACACTAAACCCAACACCCCCTTATCCATATAACCACCCGAAACGAGACAAAACACAAACATTCCCCATGTCACACCCTGACCTAACTAAAATAATAAAGAAAACAAAGATAACCAAGGCCAGGGTGTGACATAACCCCCCCCTTAAGGTGCGAACTCCGGGCGCACCAGCATAAAGTCTAGGGGAGGTCTGGGTGGGCGTCCGTCCGTCCACGGCGGCGGCTCCGGCACAGGTCGTGGTCCCCACCACACCATAGTCACTACCCGCTTACGTAGCCTCCTCCAAATGACCACCCTCCAACTTAACCCCACTGGATTAAGGGGCAGCACCGGACTAAAGGGCAGCACCGGACTAAGGGGCAGCACCGGACTAAGGGGCAGCACC
>NC_036851.1:36112939-36121829 GCF_002910315.2 Salvelinus sp. IW2-2015 | reverse complement strand
ATTTACTAGCTAATTAAATGGGAACACAGGATAAACATACACACTCTGCACCGGTTATTGACTGGAGACGTAATACGCTGAAAACAGGTCCCTAGTAGAATGACAACAACATTGATGCTTGTTAAAGAAGAGATGGMGAGGGACAGAGGCACTTCACATTGGTACATACTTTGCACACGAACCGCCGCCCACTTTGAGTAAGAAATCAGGAATGTATTTACGTGAAATGCCTGGGTTCGCCGGGGTCTCTCGCTGAAAAGAGCAGCCTTGGAAAGAAGATTGGGCCTTTTCATGGTCACGCGTGTAAAGCTCTGATTGTCCGAAATGGTTCCGGACAAGTCTTCTATAGTTGTCCTTCTTTGTAGTTGTCCTGTATTCAGTGACTTGTCATGTAGTCCYGAACAGAACTACAGAGTTGACTTTTTCTTCCATTCACTCTTGAAGAGGCTTCTTTGAAGATAGGCTAGCCAGCCATATCGATGGTTTGAGCAGAGTAACAGGATAGTCCTACTTAAATTCACTTTCAAATATACTTTAATTAGKACAGCTAATCAGCCGTACCAGTGATTGTCCGGGAAGTGCATTTATCGTCTCCACCTCGTGTTGAGATTCAAAGTTCAAACCACTTTAAACGTGCAGCTGCAGCTTAACGTTTTTTTGTCTAATGTGTTTTTTTCTCAACCCATCATTCATGCAGATTGCTCAAAAGGGGCGGTTCCGGACAGCTAACAACCTCTCTGACCTCACTTCGGGGCGGTGACTACTACTGCAAAGTTTATGGAAAACAATAATCTCTCATAGTTTCTCAAATCACATCCCTCTTTTATCAAAAACACTTTCATCATTGTCCATATTACATGCACAACGCATAGTATGGAAACTTCGTATATGCAGGGGGTATACTTTCCAAGTTACAGTATTTCCTTTATAGCATTTTTTTATGAAATCACAAAATAACAAACAACATGACATTAGTAATCTATAGATCGCCTCTGACCATTCTCCACATTCTATGTTTTGAAATATTTTTCCAGTATTCGCTTTTGAACGTGTTAGAGTTTCAGCGGGAATAGTCTGTTGAAACAAAGCACATTCCTTTGGTGAATCTTGAGTGCGCAGACCTGAATCTGCGCCCTTGATTTACAACAGGGCGTGGGTTGTTAACCCCCACTAGTTCTTCCTTCMCCCTAAAGGGTGAGAGGGGGTCTGATTGAAGTTATTCATTGCAAACCTGATCTGACATATTTGGATTCTCGTGGACAGTCATGACAGTGGTGTGGCCAGATCTGATGAGACAATAGACAGGTATTTCACATCARTAGCTGCCTGGAAAAGAGTTGCAAGAAGGCCTTCCTACATCACTAAGATATGTACTCTAAATACCAGAGGCCATGTTTTAGCCAGCGTGCTGTTGAACAACATACAGTGCCTTCAGAAAGTATTCAGACCCCTTGTGTTTTTAGAATTTTTTACAAATTAATTTGAAAAAATACGTACAAAACTTCTTTGTTATGGCAAGCCTAAATAAGTTTAGGAGTAAACATTTTCCTTACAAGTCATATAATAAGTTGCACAGACTCACTCTGTGTGTAATGGTGTTTAACATGATTTTTTTATGACTACCTCATCTCTGTACCCCACACATACAATTATCTGTAAGGTCCCTCACCCGAGCAGTGATTTTTAAACACAGAYTCAACCACAAAGACAAGGGAGGTTTTCCAATGCCTCACAAAGAAGGGCACCTATTGGTAGATGGGTGAATATCCCACATGTAATATTCTTTTGAATATCCATTTGAGCATGGGGAAGTTATTAATTAGGCTTTGAATGGTGTATCAATACACACAGTCACTACAAAGATACAGGCGTCCATTTGTCGAAGCGGAAGGAAACCACTCAGGGATTTCACCATGAGGCCAATGGTGACTTGAAAACAGTTACAGTGTTTAATGGCTGTAATAGGAGAAACTGAGGATGAATCAAGAACATTGGAGTTACTCCACAAAATGTGCTTAACAAGTCACAAAATAAGTTGCATGGACTCACTYTGTGTTCAATAATAGTGTCTAAACTTAAACTTTAAAAAAACATGTCAAATAAATATATTTTATATCCTGAACACATCACTGAGTACCACTTTCATATTTTCAATCATGGTGGTGGCTGCATCATGTTATGGGTCTTTTTTTTGGTAATAGGATCCCAATTAGATGTTGTGAAAGCAGCAGCTACTCTTCCTATGTCCACACTAAACATGACATAATACAGAACATTAATAGAACAAGAACAGCTCAAGGACAGAACTACATACATTAAAAAAAGACACATATAGCTCAAAAAAATCTAGGTCAAATAGGGGAGAGGTGTTGTGCCGTGAGGTGTTGCTTTATCTGTTTTTGAAACCAGGTTTGCTGTTAATTTGAGCTATATGAGATGGAAGGGAGTTCCATATAATAATGGGAATATATAATACTGTAGGCTTTCTTGAATTTGTTCTGGATTTGGGGACTGTGAAAAGACCCCTGGTGGCATGTCTGGTGGGGTTTTCAACAYAATGGTTCTTATAAAAGAAGAAGTTATGCAGTCATTCTCTCCTCAACTTTTAGCCAAGAGAGACTGGCATTCATAGTATAAATAATATTAGCCCTCTGATTACAAAGAAGAGCAAGATGTGCCGCTCTGTTCTGGGCCAGCTGCAGCTTAAGTAGGTCTTTCTTTGAGGCACTTGACCACGTGACTGGAAAATAATCAAGATAAGACAAAACTAGAGCCTGCAGGACTAGCTTTTTGGAGTGCGGTGTCAAAAAAGCAAAGCATCTCTTTAGTATGGACAGACCTCTCCCCATTTGTACAACCATTGAATCTCTATGTTCTGACGATTTACAGTTTACAATCTAAGGTAACACCAAGTCATTTAGTCTCCTCAAAGGGTTGAATAGCCACACCATTCATTGCCAGATTCAGCTGAGGTCTAGAGCTTAGGGAATGATTTGTAGCAAATACAATGCTATTAGTTTTAGARATGCTCAGGACCAGTTTATTATGGGCAAACCATTSCAAAACGGACTGCAACTCCTTATTAAGGGTTTCAGTGAATTCATTAGCTGTGGTTACTGACACGTACAGTATATGGTTGAATTATCAGCATACATGGACACACAGGCTTTGTTTAATGTCAGTGCCAGGTAATTTGTAAAAATAGAAAAGAGTAGAGGACCTAGAGAGCTACCCAGTGGTACACCACACCCTACATATTTGACATTAGAGAARCTTCCATTAAATAAAACCCTCTTAGTTAWATTAGATAGACAGCTCTGAATCCACAATATGGCAAAAGTTTACAATATACAACATACACTACCGGTCAATTGTTTTAGAACACCTACTCAATCAAGGGTCTTTCTTTATTTTTACTATTATCTACATTGTAGAATAATAGTGAATACCTCAAAACTATGAAATAATACATATGGAATTATGTATTAACCCAAAACGTTTTATCTTAGTGGGCTCAATATCAGCAGTGGAGTAATCAGTCGGTGAAGTGAACCTGGAAGAGGTGGCATTTCAAACGGCTTCGTACTCAATCTTGCTTCTGCTAAATATGCATATTATTAATACTATTGGATAGAAAACACTGTCTAGTTTTCTAAAACAGGTTAATTATTTCTCTAAGTGAACATACTCTTTTTACAGACCATTTTCTAATCCGGAAGTGAAATTTGCAAGAAGCTCATGTCTCTCTCAAGATACTCTCTATAAAAGGCTTGGCAATTAGGACCTGTAGAAAACGTCACACGCTTCCCTGGGTGTCATGCGGAAGTGAGAGAAGAGATGACTTGATTCTCTCTCTGTCAGGGACTGAAACAACATCTTGGAGTGAGAAGTGGCACTTTATTTTTTTTTCTGGGCGCGAAGTAGGAACTGGCTGCGCTCCTGGAAAACCTCGTTATTGGTGAATATGCTCCGGCTTCGATTTTATTTGATACATGTCACATATCACCTAAAGGTATGTTTTTTTCAATATACTTTAATTATATTATTGAAATTTATTCTGGACTTTAGACGTGATGCGAGCCCAAGATTTTGTTCAAGACGGAGAGGTTAGCACGGCATGGCCAGTGTGCCATGCTAATTCAAGAGGGACATCGTTCGTTCTGGGTCCAAATGAAGACGGTTCTGACAAAGCGACTTTGGAGGAACAGATCTGATTGGAAATCACGAAAGATAAGGAGCCAATTTGGGATGCTTTTTTCATATACTCGTGTCGACTGTGCTATCGCTAACGACGTTTCTGCACTAGATCAATGGCTGTGTGTGTTGCTATTTGGTGTAAGCTAATATAGATATATTTGTGTATTTGCTGGTAAACACTTCAAAAATCGGAAATATTGTCTGTTATTCACAAGATCTTTCTCTTTCATTAGCATTTCCACAATATTTTCTGAAATGTTTTCGATGTGTAATAGATAGTCTGACGTGGCGTGTCTGTAATTTCTCTGAGCTACTCCGTGGCAGATTCTGACTGTAGCTTATGATTGGTAGCAGTTAATGTAAAAATCTGATTATACAAACAATATGCAATAGTTTTTTTGAACAAGAACATAGATTTATGTGTTAACTGTATATAGGACTGTCATCTGAGGTAGTTTTGTCTAGGTTATTTAGGTTGGTTTTAGTTAGTTGGTTAGTTGGACTTGCTGATCTACTCATCCATACTTGTGCTGTGAAAAATGTCTGTCCTCTTATTTATTTGGTGGTGAGCTAACATAAATATATGGGTTTTTCTTGTAAAACATTTAAAAATCGGACATGTTGGCTGGATTGGACAAGATGTTATCTCTTCAATATTGCGATTCGGACTTGTATATTGTGAAAGTTAATATTTAAAGAAAAAACATTTTGAATTCGACGCCGGCACTTGAAGCTTGATGTTGTCAGAGGTGTACCGATGTCGGTGCTTGCAGCTAAAGGTTTTTAAACCAAAGGAAAATATTATTAATTATTTTGATATCCTTGCAAGTTAGCACACGCTTTGCCTTGATGACAGCTTTTTTCCCCCATAATCTACACACAATACCCCATAATGACAAAGCAGGTGTTTAGAAATGTTTGCTAATATATTAAAAATGAAAAAATGAAATATCACATTTACATAAGTATTCAGAACCTTTACTCAGTACTTTGTTGAAGCACCTTTGGCAGAGACTTCAACCGCGAGTCTTCTTGGGTATGACGCTACAAGCTTAGCACACCTATATTTGGGGAGTTTCTCMCAATCTTCTCTGCAGATCCTGTCAAGCTCTGTCAGCTTGAAATGGGGAGTGTCGCTGCACAGTTATTTTCCGGTCTCTCCAGAGATGTTCGATCGGGTTCAGGTCCGGGCTCTAGCTGGGCCACTCAAGGACATTCAGAGACTTGTCCCGAAGCCACTCCTGCGTTGTCTTGGCTGTGTACTTAGGGTCATTGAACAAAAATATAAATGCAACAATTAACAATTTTACTGAGTTTACAKTTCATATAAGGATATCAGTCAATTGAAATAAATGCATTAGTCCTAATCTATGGATTTCACATGACTGGGAATATAGATATGCATTTGTTGTTCAAGTATACCATAAAAAAAGGTAGGGGAATGGATCAGAAAACCAGTCAGTATCTGGTGTGACCACCATTTTCCTCATGCAGCAAAACACATCTCCTAAGCATAGAGTTGATCTGGCTGTTGATTGTGGCCTGTGGAATGTTGTCCCACTCCTATTCAATGGTTGTGTGAAGTTGCTGGATATTTGGGAACTGGAACATGCTGTCGTACACGTCGATCCAGAGCATCCAAAACATGCTCAATGGGTGACATGTCTGATAAGTATGCAGACYATGGAAGAACTGGGACATTTTCAGATCTAGGAATTGTGTACAGAGCYTTGCGACATGGGACCGTGCATTTTCATGCTGAATGGTGGCGGATGAATGGCATGACAATGGGCCTCAGGATCTCATCACGGAATCTCTGTGCATTCAAATTGCGATTGATAAAATACACTTGTGTTTGTTGTCCATAGCTTAGGCCTGCCCATACCATAACCTCACCGCTACCATGGGGCATGCTGTTCACAATGTTGACCATCAGCAAACCATCAGCAATCAGCAAACCACTCACTCACACACACAACACCAAACACACATTCTGCAATCTACCCGGTACAGTTGAAACCAGGATTCATCCGTGAAGAGCACACYGCTCCAGCGTGCCAGTGGCCATCGAAGATGGGCATTTTCCTACTAAAGTCGGTTACTGCAGTCAGGTTAAGACCCTGGTGAGGACRACGAGCASGCAGATGAGCTTTCCTGAGACTGTTTGTGCAGAAGTTCTTCGGTTGTGCAAATCCATGGATTCATCAGCTGTCCGGGTGGCTGGTCTCAGACAATCGCTCACGAGCCGAATGTGTAGGTCCTGGACTGGCATGGCTACACGTGGTCTGCGGTTGTGAGGCTGGTTGGRCTTACTGCCAAATTCTCCAAAACATTGGAAGTGGCTTATGGTAGAGAAATTAACATTACATTCTCTGGCAACAGCTCTGGTGGACGTTCCTGCAGTTAGCATGTCAATTGCACGCTGCTTCAACTTGAGATATTTGTGTGACAAAACTACACATTTTAGAGTGGCCTTTTATTGTCCCACAGCACAAGGYTCACTTTACCTACTTCCGGTGCTGACAGAGATGGCCGCCTTGCTTCGCGTTCCTAGGAAACWATGCAGTATTTTGTTTTTTTATGTGTTATTTCTTACAATGTTACCCCAGGAAATCTTAGGTTTTATTACATACAGTCGGCAGGAACTATYGGATATAAGAGCAACGTCAACTCACCAACATTACRACCAGGAATACGACTTTCCCGAAGCGRATCCTCTGTTTGGCCTACCACACAGGACAATGGATCAGATCCCAGCCGGCGACCCAAAACAACGGCGCCGTAGAAGGGGCAGACGGAGCGGTCTTCTGGTCAGGCTCCGTAGACGGGCACATCGCGCACCGCTCCCGAGCATACTACTCGCCAATGTCCAGTCTCTTGACAACAAGGTAGATGAAATTCGAGCAAGGGTASCCTTCCAGAGAGACATCAGAGACTGTAACGTTCTTTGTTTCACGGAAACATGGCTCACTCGAGACACGCTATCGGAGTCGGTACAGCCACCTGGTTTCTTCACACATCGAGCCGACAGAAACAAGCATCTGTGTGTGTGTGGTGTGTGTGGTGTGTGTGTTGTGTGTGGTGTGTGTGTGTGTGTGTGGTGTGTGTGTGTGTGTGTGTGTGGTGTGTGTGTGTGTGTGTGTGTGTGTGTGTGTGTGTGTGTGTGTGTGTGTGTTTTGTTTGGTTTGGTAGTCACAGTCAGTGTGTAGGGCCTGTGAGTGTGAAAATACTGAAATAAAAGGTAAAATAAAGATAATAAACTTGGTCTGTGTAGCTATTTGTTAGCTTTTTATCAGTCGTATTGCTTGGGGTAGAAGCTGTTCAAGAAACCTGTTGGTGTCAGACTTGATGCACCGGTACCATTTGCCGTGCGGCAGCTGAGACAATAATCTATGGCTTGGGTGGTTGGGACTTTGCTTGGGGGTAGAAGCTGTTCAAGAACCTGTTGGTGTCGACTTGATGCACCGGTACCATTTGCCGTGCGGCAGCTGAGACAATAATCTATGGCTTGGGTGGTTGGGGACTTTGCTTGGGGGTAGAAGCTGTTCAAGAACCTGTTGGTGTCAGACTTGATGCACCGGTCCATTTGCCGTGCGGCAGCTAAGCAATAATCTATGGCTTGGGTGGTTGGGGTCTTTGACGATTTTCTGGGCCTTCTTTTCACACCGCCTGATATGGAGGTCCCTGTTAGTGAGCATTTCTCATTATGATTCACACCTGGACACCATTACCTTATCATCCTCCCCTTTATACGTCACTCTCCCATGTTCACTCACCAGTTGGTATTGTTCTTGTGTATCGGCTTTCTGCCTTAAGTTAGTGTCGTGTTCTTGTTTTGTTTTATTAAAACGTTGCACCTGCTTCCGACTCACCGCCCCATCATTACACAAATCAAGAAGCTGATTATACAGCATGATCATTACACAATTCAAATCAAATACAATTTTATTTGTCACAGACATGGTTAGCAAGTGTTAATGCGAGTGTAGTGAAATGCTTGTGCTTCTAGTTCCGACCATGCAGTAATATATAACAAGTAATCTAACCTAACATTTCACAACAACTACCTTATTCACACAAGTGTAAAGGAATGATACGAATATGTACATAAAAATATATGAATGAGTGATGGCCAAAACAGCATAGGCAGAATGCAGTAGATGGTATAGAGTACAGTATATACATATGAGATGAGTAATGTAGGGTATGTAACACATTATATAAAGTGGCATTGTTTAAAGTGGCTAGTGATACATTTATTGCATAATTTTTCCCATTATTAAAGTGGCTAGAGTTGAGTCAGTATGTTGGCAGCAGCCACTCAATGTTAGGGATGGCTGTTTAACAGTCTGATGGCCTTGAGATAGAAGCTGTTTTTCAGTCTCTCGGTCCCGCTTTGATGCACCTGTACTGACCTCGCCTTCTGGATGATAGCGGTGTGAACAGGCAGTGGCTCGGGTGGTTGTTGTCCTTGATGATCTTTTTGGCCTTCCTGTGACATCGGGTGGTGTAGGTGTCCTGGAGGGCAGGTAGTTTGCACCCGGTGATGCGTTGTGCAGACCTCACTACCCTCTGGAGAGCCTTACGGTTATGGGCAGAGCAGTTGCCGTACCAGGCGGTGATACAGCCCGACAGGATGCTCTTGATTGTGCATCTGTAAAAGTTTGTAAGTGTTTTTTGGTGACAAGCCGAA